>NW_028175832.1:117500-125000 GCF_949987555.1 Borostomias antarcticus
GAAGATGTTCCAACACAGCAGCCATTGAGGATGTTCCTACACAGCAGCCAATGAAAATGTTCTTACACAGCAGCCAGATTGTGACATCACAGGGATGCTCTGTGATGTCACAATCTGGCTGCTGTGTAGGAACATCTTCATGTGCAGGAACATCTTCATCGTCCAGGAAGGGTATAAAAGGGGGCCGCGCCGCCCTGAGAGTCACTAGATAGATAGATAGAGATAGAGATATATAGATAGATAGATAGATAGATAGATAGATAGATAGATAGATAGATAGATAGATAGATAGATAGATAGATAGATAGATAGATAGATAGATAGATAGATAGATAGACACAGCAGCCAATGAGACTGTTCCTACACAGCAGCCAATGAAGATATTCCTACACAGCAGCCATTGAGGATGTTCCTACACAGCAGCCAATGAAAATGTTCCTACACAGCAGTCAGATTGTGACATCACAGGGATGCTCTGTGATGTCACAATCTGGCTGCTGTGTAGGAACATTTTCATTGGCCGCTGTGTAGGAACATCCTCAATGGCTGCTGTGTAGGAACATCTTCATGTGCAGGAACATCTTCATCGTCCAGGAAGGGTATAAAAGGGGGCCGCGCCGCCCTGAGAGTCACTAGATAGATAGATAGAGATAGAGACATATAGATAGATAGATAGATAGATAGATAGATAGATAGATAGATAGATAGATAGATAGATAGATAGATAGATAGATAGATAGATAGATAGATGGATAGATAGATAGATAGATAGATAGATAGACACAGCAGCCAATGAGACTGTTCCTACACAGCAGCCAATGAAGATGTTCCTACACAGCAGCCATTGAGGATATTCCTACACAGCAGCCAATGAAAATGTTCTTACACAGCAGCCAGATTGTGACATCACAGGGATGCTCTGTGATGTCACAATCTGGCTGCTGTGTAGGAACATTTTCATTGGCTGCTGTGTAGGAACATCCTCAATGGCTGCTGTGTAGGAACATCTTCATGTGCAGGAACATCTTCATCGTCCAGGAAGGGTATAAAAGGGGGCCGCGCCGCCCTGAGAGTCACTAGATAGATAGATAGAGATAGAGACATATAGATAGATAGATAGATAGATAGATAGATAGATAGATAGATAGATAGATAGATAGATAGATAGATAGATAGATAGATAGATAGATAGATAGATAGATAGATAGATAGATAGATAGATAGATAGATAGATAGATAGACACAGCAGCCAATGAGACTGTTCCTACACAGCAGCCAATGAAGATGTTCCTACATATCAGCCATTGAGGATGTTCCTACACAGCAGCCAATGAAAATGTTCTTACACAGCAGCCAGATTGTGACATCACAGGGATGCTCTGTGATGTCACAATCTGGCTGCTGTGTAGGAACATTTTCATTGGCTGCTGTGTAGGAACATCCTCAATGGCTGCTGTGTAGGAACATCTTCATATGCAGGAACATCTTCATCGTCCAGGAAGGGTATAAAAGGGGGCCGCGCCGCCCTGAGAGTCACTAGATAGATAGATAGAGATAGAGAAATATAGATAGATAGATAGATAGATAGATAGATAGATAGATAGATAGATAGATAGATAGATAGATAGATAGATAGATAGATAGATGGATAGATAGATAGATAGATGGATGGATAGATAGATAGATAGATAGATAGATAGATAGATAGATAGATAGATAGATAGATAGATAGATAGATAGATAGATAGATAGATAGATAGACACAGCAGCCAATGAGACTGTTCCTACACAGCAGCCAATGAAGATGTTCCTACATATCAGCCATTGAGGATGTTCCTACACAGCAGCCAATGAAAATGTTCTTACACAGCAGCCAGATTGTGACATCACAGGGATGCTCTGTGATGTCACAATCTGGCTGCTGTGTAGGAACATTTTCATTGGCTGCTGTGTAGGAACATCCTCAATGGCTGCTGTGTAGGAACATCTTCATGTGCAGGAACATCTTCATCGTCCAGGAAGGGTATAAAAGGGGGCCGCGCCGCCCTGAGAGTCACTAGATAGATAGATAGAGATAGAGACATATAGATAGATAGATAGATAGATAGATAGATAGATAGATAGATAGATAGATAGATAGATAGATAGATAGATAGATAGATAGATAGATAGATAGATAGATAGATAGATAGATAGACACAGCAGCCAATGAGACTGTTCCTACACAGCAGCCAATGAAGATGTTCCTACACAGCAGCCATTGAGGATGTTCCTACACAGCAGCCAATGAAAATGTTCTTACACAGCAGCCAGATTGTGACATCACAGGGATGCTCTGTGATGTCACAATCTGGCTGCTGTGTAGGAACATTTTCATTGGCTGCTGTGTAGGAACATCCTCAATGGCTGCTGTGTAGGAACATCTTCATGTGCAGGAACATCTTCATCGTCCAGGAAGGGTATAAAAGGGGGCCGCGCCGCCCTGAGAGTCACTAGATAGATAGATAGAGATAGAGACATATAGATAGATAGATAGATAGATAGATAGATAGATAGATAGATAGATAGATAGATAGATAGATAGATAGATAGATAGATAGATAGATAGATAGATAGATAGATAGATTGATAGATAGATAGATAGATAGATAGATAGACACAGCAGCCAATGAGACTGTTCCTACACAGCAGCCAATGAAGATATTCCTACACAGCAGCCATTGAGGATGTTCCTTGTCCAGGAATTTACATCCAAACACCTTAAGCCTTTGTCTTTGTAATTTATCACCTCCCCCCAAGTCCCCTGCAAAACCCAGTTTCAGTCATGTAAAACACCTCAACTCTCCCTCTTTTGTAATTGTAAACACACTCTGCATAGCTCTTCCTCATCTCTTTGTTTAAGTCAGAAGGGCCCCACCTTAGTCTTCCTCGTCCTGATTCAGACCTCTGTTTTCTTTGTTTTCTCATGTCACATGTTCCTACACAGCAGCCAATGAAAATGTTCCTACACAGCAGCCAGATTGTGACATCACAGGGATGCTCTGTGATGTCACAATCTGGCTGCTGTGTAGGAACATTTTCATTGGCTGCTGTGTAGGAACATCCTCAATGGCTGCTGTGTAGGAACATCTTCATGTGCAGGAACATCTTCATCGTCCAGGAAGGGTATAAAATGGGGCTGCGCCGCCCTGAGAGTCACTAGATAGATAGATAGAGATAGAGACATATAGATAGATAGATAGATAGATAGATAGATAGATAGATAGATAGATAGATAGATAGATAGATAGATAGATAGACACAGCAGCCAATGAGACTGTTCCTACACAGCAGCCAATGAAGATGTTCCTACATAGCAGCCATTGAGGATGTTCCTACACAGCAGCCAATGAAAATGTTCTTACACAGCAGCCAGATTGTGACATCACAGGGATGCTCTGTGATGTCACAATCTGGCTGCTGTGTAGGAACATTTTCATTGGCTGCTGTGTAGGAACATCCTCAATGGCTGCTGTGTAGGAACATCTTCATGTGCAGGAACATCTTCATCGTCCAGGAAGGGTATAAAAGGGGGCAACGCCGCCCTGAGAGTCACTAGATAGATAGATAGAGATAGAGACATATAGATAGATAGATAGATAGATAGATAGATAGATAGATAGATAGATAGATAGATAGATAGATAGATAGATAGATAGATAGATAGATAGATAGATAGATAGACACAGCAGCCAATGAGACTGTTCCTACACAGCAGCCAATGAAGATGTTCCAACACAGCAGCCATTGAGGATGTTCCTACACAGCAGCCAATGAAAATGTTCTTACACAGCAGCCAGATTGTGACATCACAGGGAAGCTCTGTGATGTCACAATCTGGCTGCTGTGTAGGAACATCTTCATGTGCAGGAACATCTTCACCGTCCAGGAAGGGTATAAAAGGGGGCCGCGCCGCCCTGAGAGTCACTAGATAGATAGATAGAGATAGAGACATATAGATAGATAGATAGATAGATAGATAGATAGATAGATAGATAGATAGATAGATAGATAGATAGATAGATAGATAGATAGATAGATAGACACAGCAGCCAATGAGACTGTTCCTACACAGCAGCCAATGAAGATGTTCCTACATATCAGCCATTGAGGATGTTCCTACACAGCAGCCAATGAAAATGTTCTTACACAGCAGCCAGATTGTGACATCACAGGGATGCTCTGTGATGTCACAATCTGGCTGCTGTGTAGGATCATTTTCATTGGCTGCTGTGTAGGAACATCCTCAATGGCTGCTGTGTAGGAACATCTTCATATGCAGGAACATCTTCATCGTCCAGGAAGGGTATAAAAGGGGGCCGCGCCGCCCTGAGAGTCACTAGATAGATAGATAGAGATAGAGACATATAGATAGATAGATAGATAGATAGATAGATAGATAGATAGATAGATAGATAGATAGATAGATAGATAGATAGATAGATAGATAGATAGATAGATAGATAGATAGATAGATAGATAGATAGATAGACACAGCAGCCAATGAGACTGTTCCTACACAGCAGCCAATGAAGATATTCCTACACAGCAGCCATTGAGGATGTTCCTACACAGCAGCCAATGAAAATGTTCCTACACAGCAGCCAGATTGTGACATCACAGGGATGCTCTGTGATGTCACAATCTGGCTGCTGTGTAGGAACATTTTCATTGGCTGCTGTGTAGGAACATCCTCAATGGCTGCTGTGTAGGAACATCTTCATGTGCAGGAACATCTTCATCGTCCAGGAAGGGTATAAAAGGGGGCCGCGCCGCCCTGAGAGTCACTAGATAGATAGATAGAGATAGAGACATATAGATAGATAGATAGATAGATAGATAGATAGATAGATAGATAGATAGATAGATAGATAGATAGATAGATAGATAGATAGATAGATAGATAGATAGATAGATAGATAGATAGATAGACACAGCAGCCAATGAGACTGTTCCTACACAGCAGCCAATGAAGATGTTCCAACACAGCAGCCATTGAGGATGTTCCTACACAGCAGCCAATGAAAATGTTCTTACACAGCAGCCAGATTGTGACATCACAGGGATGCTCTGTGATGTCACAATCTGGCTGCTGTGTAGGAACATCTTCATGTGCAGGAACATCTTCATCGTCCAGGAAGGGTATAAAAGGGGGCCGCGCCGCCCTGAGAGTCACTAGATAGATAGATAGAGATAGAGATATATAGATAGATAGATAGATAGATAGATAGATAGATAGATAGATAGATAGATAGATAGATAGATAGATAGATAGATAGATAGATAGATAGATAGATAGATAGATAGATAGATAGATAGATAGACACAGCAGCCAATGAGACTGTACCTACACAGCAGCCAATGAAGATATTCCTACACAGCAGCCATTGAGGATGTTCCTACACAGCAGCCAATGAAAATGTTCCTACACAGCAGTCAGATTGTGACATCACAGGGATGCTCTGTGATGTCACAATCTGGCTGCTGTGTAGGAACATTTTCATTGGCCGCTGTGTAGGAACATCCTCAATGGCTGCTGTGTAGGAACATCTTCATGTGCAGGAACATCTTCATCGTCCAGGAAGGGTATAAAAGGGGGCCGCGCCGCCCTGAGAGTCACTAGATAGATAGATAGAGATAGAGACATATAGATAGATAGATAGATAGATAGATAGATAGATAGATAGATAGATAGATAGATAGATAGATAGATAGATAGATAGATAGATAGATGGATAGATAGATAGATAGATAGATAGATAGATAGATAGACACAGCAGCCAATGAGACTGTTCCTACACAGCAGCCAATGAAGATGTTCCTACACAGCAGCCATTGAGGATATTCCTACACAGCAGCCAATGAAAATGTTCTTACACAGCAGCCAGATTGTGACATCACAGGGATACTCTGTGATGTCACAATCTGGCTGCTGTGTAGGAACATTTTCATTGGCTGCTGTGTAGGAACATCCTCAATGGCTGCTGTGTAGGAACATCTTCATGTGCAGGAACATCTTCATCGTCCAGGAAGGGTATAAAAGGGGGCCGCGCCGCCCTGAGAGTCACTAGATAGATAGATAGAGATAGAGACATAAAGATAGATAGATAGATAGATAGATAGATAGATAGATAGATAGATAGATAGATAGATAGATAGATAGATGGATAGATAGATAGATAGATAGATAGATAGATAGATAGATAGATAGATAGATAGATAGATAGATAGATAGATAGACACAGCAGCCAATGAGACTGTACCTACACAGCAGCCAATGAAGATATTCCTACACAGCAGCCATTGAGGATGTTCCTACACAGCAGCCAATGAAAATGTTCCTACACAGCAGTCAGATTGTGACATCACAGGGATGCTCTGTGATGTCACAATCTGGCTGCTGTGTAGGAACATTTTCATTGGCCGCTGTGTAGGAACATCCTCAATGGCTGCTGTGTAGGAACATCTTCATGTGCAGGAACATCTTCATCGTCCAGGAAGGGTATAAAAGGGGGCCGCGCCGCCCTGAGAGTCACTAGATAGATAGATAGAGATAGAGACATATAGATAGATAGATAGATAGATAGATAGATAGATAGATAGATAGATAGATAGATAGATAGATAGATAGATAGATGGATAGATATATAGATAGATAGATAGATAGATAGATAGATAGATAGATAGATAGATAGACACAGCAGCCAATGAGACTGTTCCTACACAGCAGCCAATGAAGATGTTCCTACACAGCAGCCATTGAGGATATTCCTACACAGCAGCCAATGAAAATGTTCTTACACAGCAGCCAGATTGTGACATCACAGGGATACTCTGTGATGTCACAATCTGGCTGCTGTGTAGGAACATTTTCATTGGCTGCTGTGTAGGAACATCCTCAATGGCTGCTGTGTAGGAACATCTTCATGTGCAGGAACATCTTCATCGTCCAGGAAGGGTATAAAAGGGGGCCGCGCCGCCCTGAGAGTCACTAGATAGATAGATAGAGATAGAGACATAAAGATAGATAGATAGATAGATAGATAGATAGATAGATAGATAGATAGATAGATAGATAGATAGATAGATAGATAGATAGATAGATGGATAGATAGATAGATAGATAGATAGATAGATAGATAGATAGATAGATAGATAGATAGATAGATAGATAGATAGATAGATAGATAGATAGATAGATAGACACAGCAGCCAATGAGACTGTTCCTACACAGCAGCCAATGAAGATGTTCCTACACAGCAGCCATTGAGGATGTTCCTACACAGCAGCCAATGAAAATGTTCTTACACAGCAGCCAGATTGTGACATCACAGGGATGCTCTGTGATGTCACAATCTGGCTGCTGTGTAGGAACATCTTCATGTGCAGGAACATCTTCATCGTCCAGGAAGGGTATAAAAGGGGGCCGCGCCGCCCTGAGAGTCACTAGATAGATAGAT
>NW_028175832.1:130000-131000 GCF_949987555.1 Borostomias antarcticus
GGAACATCCTCAATGGCTGCTGTGTAGGAACATCTTCATGTGCAGGAACATCTTCATCGTCCAGGAAGGGTATAAAAGGGGGCCACGCCGCCCTGAGAGTCACTAGATAGATAGATAGAGATAGAGACATATAGATAGATAGATAGATAGATAGATAGATAGATAGATAGATAGATAGATAGATAGATAGATAGATAGATAGATAGATAGATAGATAGATAGATAGATAGACACAGCAGCCAATGAGACTGTTCCTACACAGCAGCCAATGAAGATGTTCCAACACAGCAGCCATTGAGGATGTTCCTACACAGCAGCCAATGAAAATGTTCTTACACAGCAGCCAGATTGTGACATCACAGGGAAGCTCTGTGATGTCACAATCTGGCTGCTGTGTAGGAACATCTTCATGTGCAGGAACATCTTCATCGTCCAGGAAGGGTATAAAAGGGGGCCGCGCCGCCCTGAGAGTCACTAGATAGATAGATAGAGATAGAGACATATAGATAGATAGATAGATAGATAGATAGATAGATAGATAGATAGATAGATAGATAGATAGATAGATAGATAGATAGATAGATAGATAGATAGATAGACACAGCAGCCAATGAGACTGTTCCTACACAGCAGCCAATGAAGATGTTCCTACATATCAGCCATTGAGGATGTTCCTACACAGCAGCCAATGAAAATGTTCTTACACAGCAGCCAGATTGTGACATCACAGGGATGCTCTGTGATGTCACAATCTGGCTGCTGTGTAGGAACATTTTCATTGGCTGCTGTGTAGGAACATCCTCAATGGCTGCTGTGTAGGAACATCTTCATATGCAGGAACATCTTCATCGTCCAGGAAGGGTATAAAAGGGGGCCGCGCCGCCCTGAGAGTCACTAGATAGATAGATAGAGATAGAGACATATAGATAGATAGATAGATAGATAGATAGATAGATAGATAGATAGATAGATAGATAGATAGATAGATAGATAGATAGAT
>NW_028175831.1:0-2500 GCF_949987555.1 Borostomias antarcticus
CCCATCTCTCTCTCTCCTCCCCTCCCATCTCTCTCTCTTCTCCTCCCATCTCTCTCTCTCTCCTCCCATCTCTCTCCTCACCTCTCTCCCCTCCTCCCATCTCTCTCTCCTCCTCACCTCTCTCCCCTCCTTTCATCTCTCTCTCCTCCCCTCCCATCTCTCTCTCTCCTCACCTCTCTCCCCTCCTCTCATCTCTCTCTCCTCCTCCCCTCCCATCTCTCTCTCTCCTCACCATCCTCCTCCCATCTCTCTCTCTCCTCACCTCTCTCTCCTCCTCCCATCTCTCTCTCCTCCTCCCTTCCCCACCCATCTCTCTCTCTCCTCCCCTCCCATCTCTCTCTCTCCTCCTCCTCCCATCTCTCTCTCTCCTCACCTCTCTCTCCTCCTCCCATCTCTCTCTCCTCCTCCCTTCCCCACCCATCTCTCTCTCTCCTCCCCTCCCATCTCTCTCTCTTCTCCTCCCATCTCTCTCTCTCTCCTCCCATCTCTCTCCTCACCTCTCTCCCCTCCTCCCCTCCCATCTCTCTCTCTCTCCTCACCCCCCCCCCCCTCCCTTCACCCCAGCTGTTGTGTGGCCCTTCCTCTGATCCTACCCAGTACTGCCCCCCCCCCCCAACACCATTCACCACTAACCACCTGCCCGTCAGAACTCCCAGCCCTGAGACCCGGTTCCAGACCCACCCCCTCGCCCCTGTCTGACCACACCCCGCCCCAGTCCCCTCAGCGCTGGGCGGTGGCGTGCGCTAACCCCCCTAGCTCTCCCGCTATGGCCCCGCCACTAAGTGGATTAGCTCTGTAGCCCGTTAGCATGCCCGGCGTCCAGCCGGCCGTGAATTCATTTCAATGCCCGCTTTTCAGCCCTGACCCCCCCCCCCCTCTCTCTCTCTCGCTGGACCCTGACTAACCCAGTTAGGAGGTGACCCTGACCCCCCCCCCCCCTCTCTCTCTCGCTGGACCCTGACTAACCCAGTTAGGAGGTGACCCTGTGACGCCCCCACACACACAGACAGACTGATTCACTTAGGCTGCTTTTGTTCTCCCCCCTCCCTCAAAAAAAACACACACACACACACACACACACACACACACACACACACACACACACACACACACACACACACACACAAACCTGATCATCCAGCCATAGCCATGAATGTCTAAGGAGCCAGGTCCTTTGTGTTTGCTTTCTAACTTAACTCAGCTAACAGATGATCTGGTTATCACACACACACACACACACACACACACACACACACACACACACACACACACACAGCCGGCCCACCCTGCTCAGCTCCAGGCCCCCTGGCTCTGGTCTGCTGGCTTCCTCGTAGCACGTCAGGGTCTTTGTGACCGTCTCTCCCAGGTGACGTCACACCAGTGTCTCTCTGTTAGCGGTGTCTCTCTGTTAGCGGTGTGTCTCCTGTGGGGTGTCTCTCTGTTAGCGGTGTGTCTCTCTGTTAGCGGTGTCTCTCTGTTAGCGGTGTGTCTCTGTTAGCGGTGTGTCTCTGTTAGCGGTGTCTCTCTGTTAGCGGTGTGTCTCTCTGTTAGCGGAGTGTCTCTCTGTTAGCGGAGTGTCTCTCTGTTAGCGGTGTGTCTCTCTGTTAGCGGAGTGTCTCTCTGTTAGCGGTGTGTCTCTCTGTTAGCGGAGTGTCTCTCTGTTAGCGGAGTGTCTCTCTGTTAGCGGTGTGTCTCTCTGTTAGCGGAGTGTCTCTCTGTTAGCGGTGTGTCTCTCTGTCTCTGTTAGTGGAGTGTCTCTGTTAGCAGTGTGTCTCTGTTAGCGGAGTGTCTCTCTGTTAGCGGAGTGTCTCTCTGTTAGCGGAGTGTCTCTCTGTTAGCGGTGTCTCTCTGTTAGCGGAGTGTCTCTCTGTTAGCGGAGTGTCTCTCTGTTAGCGGAGTGTCTCTCTGTTAGCGGAGTGTCTCTCTGTTAGCGGTGTGTCTCTCTGTTAGCGGAGTGTCTCTGTTAGCGGTGTGTCTCTGTTAGCGGAGTGTCTCTCTGTTAGCGGAGTGTCTCTCTGTTAGCGGTGTGTCTCTCTGTAAGCGGTGTGTCTCTGTTAGCGGAGTGTCTCTCTGTTAGCGGAGTGTCTCTCTGTTAGCGGAGTGTCTCTCTGTTAGCGGAGTGTCTCTCTGTTAGCGGTGTGTCTCTCTGTTAGCGGAGTGTCTCTGTTAGCGGTGTGTCTCTCTGTTAGCGGTGTCTCTCTGTTAGCGGTGTCTCTCTGTTAGTGGAGTGTCTCTCTGTTAGCGGTGTGTCTCTGTTAGCGGAGTGTCTCTCTGTTAGCGGTGTCTCTGTTAGCGGAGTGTCTCTCTGTTAGCGGAGTGTCTCTCTGTTAGCGGAGTGTCTCTCTGTTAGCGGAGTGTCTCTCTGTTAGCGGAGTGTCTCTCTGTTAGCGGAGTGTCTCTCTGTTAGCGGAGTGTCTCTCTGTTAGCGGAGTGTCTCTCTGTTAGCGGAGTGTCTCTCTGTTAGCGGAGTGTCTCTCTGTTAGCGGTGTCTCTCTGTTAG
>NW_028175830.1:2500-5214 GCF_949987555.1 Borostomias antarcticus
ATTTTGACGTGCATCTAAAAACCTCTAAAAACCGCCAGAAAAACATGGCTGGTGGCAGAAGAGAGGTGTGATCATGGCCTCAGTTACAGTAGCTAGTCAGTTAGCTAGTTAGTCAGACAGTCAGTCAGTCAGTCAGTTAGCTAGTTAGTCAGTCAGTTACTGTAGCTAGTTAGTCAGTCAGTCAGTCAGTCAGTCAGTCAGTCAGTTAGTTAGTTAGCTAGCTAATCAGTCAGTCAATCAGTTAGTTAGTTAGTTAGTTAGTTAGTTTGCTAGTTAGTTGGTCAGTTAGTTAGTTAGTTAGCTAGTTGGTCAGTTAGCTAGCTAACTAGCTAGTCTCTGTGTTGTTTTTGTTCTGGTCTGTTTCTGTTGTCTGTCTGACTTGTCTGTCACGATGGAAAGCATCCTTGGGTCTCTTGAAAGGCTCTATATAAATCAAATCTATTAAGTACAGTTAAACTGATACAAATATCGTCCTCAAACGAAACATACACGATCGCGTTACCTTGAGTTCTATTCTGGCCTTCGCTGCATCTGAGAACACGGCTTCTACAGTTTCACCGAGATGACCCGGTCAATATTTCCATCATTTGTCCACAATCGAACCTTTAATCCCCTTTTAAGATCCACGCTCCTTGCGTCTCCTACCTGTTTGTCCAGGAACTCCCTGGCGTCCTTCTCGATGTGGCCCTCGTACAGATTGGTGGTCAGGCTCATCAGGCCCATCTTAGACAGGCCGAAGTCCGTCAGCTTGATGTGGCCCATGGAGGTGATCAGGAGGCTGCAGAAGGAAAACAGAGGACAGGATTACTGGAAGACGTCCAGGGAGGAGAGCCTACAGCCTGAGGAGGACCAGAGAGGACGGCTGACTGACTTGTCGGGTTTGAGGTCTCGGTGGACGATGCCGTAGTTGTGGAGGTACTCCAGCGCCAGAACCGTCTCGGCGAAGTACATCCGGGTTAGCTCCACGGGAAGCGCCCCGATGTTCTTCAGCAGGGTGGCACAGTCGCCCCCTGGGGAACACACACACACACACACACACACACACACACACACACACTCACAGAAAGAGAGAGACCAGAGAGAGAAGGGGAGGAAGGAGGGACGAGCGAGAGAAAGGACAGACAGAGAGGGACAAAGAAAGAAAGAAAGAAAGAAAGAAAGAAAGAAAGAAAGAAAGAAAGAAAGAAAGAAAGAAAGAAAGAAAGAAAGAAAGAAAGAAAGAAAGAAAGAAAAAGAAAGAAAGAAAGGAGACTAGGTCAGAACATCCACCATTTAAACACACATAGGACCTACAGTACAGTAGTAACATCCACATGTAACACCCACTATTTGAAGCTACGCTGTAAAAGATTAGTTAGAAAGTGTTCACCTAAGAGATAAGTCAATTTTTTACATTTACATTTACATTACAGTCATTTAGAAGACACTTTTATCCAAAGCGACTAACAATAATTGCATTTAACGTAGGACAAGCCAATGTACTACTACTTGCCAGAACTCACAAGTGCATCTTCTTTCTAAAACAAGTGACTAAGAGCATAATCTAGTGCTGAAGGCAAAGTGCAAGAATAGCAATCTAAAATAGCAATCTAAAATACAATAGGTGCTTAAGATATCAAATCAAAACGCAGATAGCTGTTTCATTCAACCAGGCCATCCTTGGTTTTAGGCTGACACTTCTGTTGTAACGTAAGCATGGGTTTGGTGACGTGTGCACCTTTCTGAACGGTCGGGTCATTTCACAACAGCGCAACCAGTTATTTAGAGGACCCGTTTCTACTCAAAGTCTTTCGTCTTATGCCGGGCTCACACTACAGGATATTTAAAATCCTAACTGATTTCTTTCTAAGAATTTATGTTCTTCTCGTGAATCTCAAACAAGCACACACAGCAAGATTTGAAAATAACGGCTCATCACACACTACAGGATGCTATCGTGCCCGAGGGAGCAACCAACCACTGGTCTCGCTTGTAAAGCCGGGATGTAATAATCTTAAATATCAAACATGTTTGATATTATCAAGGCCGCCCCGATGGGTCTGTGAGTCGATCGGGAGGTTTAAGATTGGATCTGTAAACCCCTCACATTACAAGATCATCTGGGACCAACAACAGTACCGACCAACGTTCCAGACCAGATTTCTCCTCCGATTGCTGGGAGGGGTGAATCGGGGATAAATCGGCCCAAACATCCTGCAGTGTGAGACCCGGCATTAAAGATCTTACAGCATTTTCAGCCCGAGAGTCGGTCTGAAGGAGTTAAAGGCCTTTCGCTTCACAGCTCGTGTTTATCAGTGTTTGTTTGAGCTTATCGCCCTCCAATCCTGCTCTGCGTCCCTCTACTGTACTCTGGCGGCGTGATTGATGAGTCATGTCAATGTGTGTGTGTGTGTGTGTGTGTATGTGTGTGTGTGTGTGTGCGTGGCAGTGTCTTTGCTCTTCTTCATGCCTGACTGTGTCTCTGTCTGTAGTAGAGGCCACACTCCAACTTAAAGCCAACTACAACTACTAGCCAACTAGCCGCCATTGCTGCTGCTACACAACCCACACACAACCTACGCAACACACACACACACACACACACACACACACACTCTCAGAGGAAGATGAATTTCCCCGGGTTGCCGGTGTTGACGGGGGTGTTGAGATGACCTCTTCGCAACCTCGCGGCTAACGGCTAACGGAGAGACGCCGACGGTTTGACACCGACGCTT
>NW_028175829.1:0-12659 GCF_949987555.1 Borostomias antarcticus
AATACGGCTATTTCTCAATACTTTTATATTAGAAAGAGTGATTGTGTACCTCAAACCTCGCCAGGGGCATGTGTGTTTGGCAAAAACCGGGGCAGCGGCTGGGGCTGCGTCACGGGGGGCCTTGATTGGCACTTCCTGGAAAAATATCTACGCGGGAAAATAGAATAGGCTCTGTGCACCAGCTCCACTACTTCCTGAAAGTCACTTGGCATCTTTATTTCCTGTCCTATATGATTGGATTAAGTGATTAATCAGGTGTGCGGAAGACCCAGCGCACACCTGATTAATCACTTAATCCATCATATAGGACAGGAAATAAAGAAGCCAAGTGGCTTTCAGGAAGTAGTGAAGCTGGTGCACAGAGCCTATACCCTACTCAGGCTCTGAGGAAATCAAAGCCCTCCAGAATGACGACGGTGATTAGCGGTGATGAGGCACGTGACGGAGCGCACCCATCCTCTGTCTGGAGAGCAGCTCCTGGCTGAGGTGACTCTGAGCACGTGCACCCGCTGGGGGTCAGCTGATCAAGGCCACGCTGCGGTCAGTCTCTGTCTCTCTCTCTCTCCACACTCTTGCCTGTGTCCTCTCATCTCTCCCCCTCCTCTCTCTCTGTTCCCTCCATCTCTCTCACTCACTCGCTCTCTCCTCTCTCTCTCTCTCCCCCCCTCTCCCCTCAATCTCTCTCTCTCTCCTCTCTCTCTCTCCCCCCTCTCCTCTCCCCTCTCTCTCTCCCCCCTCTCCTCTCCCCTCTCTCTCTCTCTCTCTCCCCCCTCTCCCCTCAATCTCTCTCTCTCTCTTTCCCCCCCTCTCCCCTCAATATCTCTCTCAATCTCTCTCTCTCTCTCTCTCTTTCCCCCCCTCTCCCCTCAATATCTCTCTCTCTCTCTAATCCAAGGTGCCCAGTCTGTTGTCAGTCTGAGACGAGGAGTTGTGCTACAGCCCTAATACCAGGATATGACATCACACGCTGAGTGAGCTAAAACCACTTCTCCCAGAAGGTAACAGAGGGGCGGGGCCAGTCTTATCCATCACCAAGGTAACTGCAGGACAGACAGACAGACAGACACAGATAGACAGACAGACATATAGACAGACTGACACACACACACACACACACAGAGAGATAGACAGACAGACAGACACAGACAGATAAACAGACAGACAGACAGAGTTCAGCAGACTGATAGACAGACAGACAGACAGACAGAGTTAAGCAGACTGATAGAAAGACAGACAGACAGACAGACAGAGATATGCAGACAGACAGACAGACAGACAGACAGACAGACAGACAGACAGAGTTAAGCAGACTGATAGACAGACAGACAGACAGACAGACAGACAGACAGACAGACAGACAGACAGACAGACAGACAGACAGACAGACAGACAGACAGACAGACAGACAGACAGACAGACAGAGCCCATGTGTCAGGCAGCCCTGGTTATTCTCGTACCTGGCACATCCGTTCTAGTTAGCCACTTAGGCTGCGGCTTAACATGGCCATGGAAAGATGTCTGAGGCACAACAGCTCACACACACACACACACACACACACACGCACACACGCACACACACACACACACACACACACACACGGGGGGGGGGGGTATACGCAAAATACGCACGCGCAGTCCGTGAAAATAATCCCGCGCGGGAATTGTCTGAGCTACACCAGTATAGAGCGCGCGTAGTGTTGCGTGCGCAGCCTACTGCTCATCCGATGCGATCAGCTCATCGATTTTCACTTCACTTTTCAATTCATCAATATGGATGGGTATATTGAATATGGTATTATATATTGTAGGCAACATCATAGTGTAGCCTACACTCTTGATCATGTAACTTCAACTAGTTGTAATAATGTAATAATTGTACAAGTCACATATAGGCATATGTTGTTGACATGTTCTACACTTCCTTAAAATACTGAAATGTAATTTGAATTAATAATAACAATGAATAATTAATATAGCTATTATTCTTCAGTAGGCTATGCCTGGGGAGCTTTGCATATTGTATTCACCCTAACCTACACAACGTTTTAATTACAAAGTGATTGTTATTGTGGTGTCTTGATTAAACTTAGATTTACTGCAACCTGTTTTAGACCAGTGTGGTTCTTATTAGTTTCCATTTGTACTAGATAGACCTAAGAGAGACACCAACTTTGCATTTCTGGACACAATATAAGCGCGTACAACATAGGCTACGCGCGGGGAACATAGAACCACTTCCTATTATCAACATCAATAGGCTCTGTGCACCAGCTCCACTACTTCCTGAAAGTCACATCTTTATTTCCTGTCCAATATGATTGGTTTAAGTGATTAATCAGGTGTGAGGCAGACCCAGCACACACCTGATTAATCACTTAATCCAATCATATAGGACAGGAAATAAAGATGCCAAGTGACTTTCAGGAAGTAGTGAAGCTGGTGCACAGAGCCTATTGAATCTTCCCAAACGCGAAGGACGCGCGCGCGAGTTCCACGCACGAGACGCGCGTGTAAAGGCTTGTGTGTGAAGCTCGGTTGTGTGTGTAGTGTGTTGTGTGTTGTGTGTAGTGTGTTGTGTGTTGTGTGTGTGTAGTGTGTAGTGTGTTGTGTGTAGTGTGTAGTGTGTAGTGTGTAGTGTGGTTGTGTGTGCAGCTCGGCCGACACACTCAATGCGTGAGACTGGGCAGCCCTGTAAGCCTAAGGTTACTACATAATACTCAATATTCAGCTTAAGTATACTGATAGTTTAAGCTTCACATGCTGGACCAACAGATTCTACCGACATTGGTCGTGTGGTGGTCATCATTACGTTAAATCCATTAATTGATTATAACTTGTTAATAAGCAGGTGGGCAGTCGGCTAATTTATGCTCAGCTGTTTGGCGCTGTATGAGACTTACTTCACAACAGAGACAAATAAATGCAAGTTATAGTTTGGCAGCTGAGGCTTAGGGGGTAAACAATACAATGGTTTGGTGTATGTGTTACCTGGCTGGTTATCTGTCATCACTCTGCTCTCTGGATGGGGAGAGGGCCGAGAGGGAGGAGGGAGGGAGGGAGGAGATGTGTGTGCAGTGCTGCTCATCTCTCTGGATGGGGAGAGGGCAGGGAGGGAGGAGGGAGGAGTGAGGGAGGAGATGTGTGTGCTGCTGCAGCGCGCCTCCGTTTCTGTCCGCTTTTCACGTTTACCGTTGACAACGGAAGAGAGGGAGGGGAGGGGCACGCGGGCACGTGTGTGTGTGGGGGGGCAAAATTACAACGCATTTTGGGGCATTATTATTACACGCTTTTAATCGACAATTGATCGATGTCACCATGGGCCACATACAGTAGGCTAGGCTTATACTGTAAAAAAAATAAAAAAAAGAACTAAAAAAGTAACTTTCAAAAGGGCACTTGCCTTGTCCAGAGGGCAAAGGGCAGGTGCTCTAGCACCACCTCGTGTCTTTCTGTGCACGTCCCAGGTAGCGTCTACATAAGAAGCTTGGGACGTCCCTAACCATCAATCTAACACCCACACCCACACCTGTCCCCTCCCTCCCCCCTCCCTCGCCTGACCCCTCCCTCTCCCCCACACCTGACCTGATTGATTTGCCCAATGAGACAGCATCCAATTTGCAGAGGATTTGAGAAAACTCAGAATAAAAGCAGCTTTATTCAGCTCGGTTTTGACGCGAGGGACCTCAACTCTGTGGGGAGGATCTGCTTTTTGGATTTCTCCCCAAAAGAGCTGAAGGGCCCCACACACCTGACCCCTCCCTCCCACGCCTGACCCCTCCCCCCCACACCTAACCCCTCCCCCCCACACCTGTCCCCTCCCTCCCCCCCTCCCTCCCTCTCCCCTCCCTCCCTCCATCCCTCCCCTCCCACCCCCCCACAGCTGTCCCCTCCCTCCCTCCCTCTCCCCTCCCTCCCTCCCCCACTCCCTCCCACACCTGACCCCTCCCTCCCCCCCTCCCTCCCACGCCTGACCCCTCCCTCCCTCCCTCCCCCTCCCTCCCACGCCGGTCCCCTGACTCTGATCTGAACCAGCGTCCCCGTCCTCCAGTCAGAGCGGTCAGCCAGTCCAGAGGGACCAGACGCTCCCCGGGGCCTCAGGCTGCTGGGGACGGGGTGGGGGGACCAGAGCACAGAGGGGTATGAGATGATGGGCCCCTGGGCACAGAGGGGTATGAGATGATGGGCCCCTGGCACAGAGGGGTATGAGATGATGGGCCCCTGGGCACAGAGGGGTATGAGATGATGGGCCCCTGGGCACAGAGGGGTATGAGATGATGGGCCCCTGGGCACATAGGGGTATGAGATGATGGGCCCCTGGGCACAGAGGGGTATGAGATGATGGGCCCCTGGGCACAGAGGGGTATGAGATGATGGGCCCCTGGGCACAGAGGGGTATGAGATGATGGGCCCCTGGGCACAGACGCGTAACGCCCCCCCAGCCATTTCATTTATCCACATTTTGAATTTGCCCAATGATACGGCATCCAATTTGCAGAGGATTTGAGAAAACTCACAATAAAAGCAACTTTATTCAGCTGGGTTTTGACGCGAGGGACCTCAACTCTGTGGGGAAAACCTGCTTTTTGGATTTCTCCCCAAAAGAGCTGAAGGGCCCATATTGCATGGAGTACTCAGCCCCTCTAAAGTACTATAAACACTCACTTAAAAACTACAGGTATCATGATGGTTTCTTTCTTGTGACGTCTTCAAAGTGAATGTTTAGGCTATTGCATCATTTTTTCAGCAGATTTTTTGAGGCTCTGTTATTGAATGAATGACGAAGCCTTTTGACTATGTGACAAGAAATGCAAAGGGCCCCCTGAGCTCTTGGGCCCCTGGGCCCGGCAGGCCCGCTCAGTAATATATCTTTGTGCCAGAGGATACCAGGATGGTCCACTAGTGGTCCACTACTGTCCTGAGGCAAGACTGGTCACTCTCACCAAGTCCTGACCAGTAGCTGCTACGCTACATGTGAAAGAAGGCAAGAGCTTTCCTGAGAGACCTGGTACTGAGCAGACCTGGCGTAGACATGATGTATCTGGTGCTGCTTCCCTGCTGCTTGCAGTCAATAGATACAGAAGCTGCGTTCCGAATCGCATACTTCTACTTCTTACTACCAGTACCTACTACAGCTGCCCTTAGAAAGTACGTACTTTGCAAGCAGTAGGCATCCAATTGGGACATACTACCTTGTCATAACATTGCGCCTTGAAATTTGCCCACATCCGTCGCTGTCCATAACGCGACATTCGTCTACAGCTGTCACGACTCGCACATGTGACGCACATTTCCGCTGCGCACAGGATTGTGGGTCAGAATAGCCAGAAAAGCCTGCTGGCTTGCATACTGCAAAATACAACCGGATGTAGTAGGACATCCTGGTATTTTTGCCATACTGCATGTGGCTATATAGTAGGGTAGTATGCGATTCAGAACGCAGCCAGATACTCTGACTTGATGCACACTGTGTTCCTACGTAACATAATATTCTATAAAACATGATTGTGTTAAGATTGAACATTACATTATTCCTATCCAGATGTTGTATATATCAGTGGGTATGACGCTTCGGGAGAGCAGGAAGTCATTGCACAGCTGTGGGGATCGGGAGCCTGGAACAGATAAACACAGGAGGTCAGCAGGAGGTGAGATGTGGGGGCGAAGGTCACCTCATCTGTTTTCTGTGACGTAAGAGAACGGAATGTATGGATCACAGCCTGGTTGCCCCGTCTCTCCGAGGCCCCTGCGGTCGATCGACACGGTCACGGCTCTTCTCTGTCCTGACCCCTCTTCTCTGTCCTGACCCCACGGTCACGGCTCTTCTCTGTCCTGACCCCACGGTCACGGCTCTTCTCTGTCCTGACCCCTCTTCTCTGTCCTGACCCCACGGTCACGGCTCTTCTCTGTCCTGACCCCACGGTCACAGCTCTTCTCTGTCCTGACCCCTCTTCTCTGTCCTGACCCCTCTTCTCTGTCCTGACCCCACGGTCATGGCTCTTCTCTGTCCTGACCCCACGGTCATGGCTCTTCTCTGTCCTGACCCCACGGTCACGGCTCTTCTCTGTCCTGACCCCACGGTCACGGCTCTTCTCTGTCCTGACCCCACGGTCACGGCTCTTCTCTGTCCTGACCCCACGGTCACGGCTCTTCTCTGTCCTGACCCCTCTTCTCTGTCCTGACCCCACGGTCACGGCTCTTCTCTGTCCTGACCCCTCTTCTCTGTCCTGACCCCACGGTCATGGCTCTTCTCTGTCCTGACCCCTCTTCTCTGTCCTGACCCCGCAGTGGTGGAATGAACTGCCCACTGACGTCAGGACAGCAGAGTCGCTGCCCATCTTTCGCCATGCGGAGTGCCTCTAGAGCTCAAAACTCATCTCTTCAAGAAGTACTGCAACGATTGCCTTCAGCACTAAATTATGCTCTTTGTCACTTGTTTTAGAAAGAAGATGCACTTGTGAGTTCTGGCGAGTAGTAGTACATTGGCTTTTCCTACGTTAAATGCAATTATTGTTAGTCGCTTTGGATATAAGCATCTGTTAAATGACTGTAATGTAATGTAATGTAATGTAATGTCATCACAGCGGAGGGCTGGAGTCTGGATCACAGAGGAGTGACAGCCTGTAAGCCAGCGCAGATGGAGAGCAAATGTCAGGTTGTCCCTCTCTCCCTTCCCAATTAATACATCCCTATGTGTTCCCTTGTTGACCTGCAGTTCTATGCTGCTACCACAAGAGGCAGTGGTCCCAGCACATATGCCATATGAAATACTCAGTATTTACCCATTATATATAGACCCTTTTACTGTTGGTAAACAATTAAGTGTGCGGGCGCATCTCTCCTGTTAGTCATGTCTCTCTTATGAAGTATCCAGCCCATGTTTACTGCTCTGTAGATGTTCTTAGCCAATAGACAAACATTTTCCAGGAGCTTGCTCCATCGTCTCGTTGAGAGAGGTCAGGGAAGAATTTTTACAGCTCACCTTTCTGGCCCCCGGGTGAAACTGTTTTTTTTGCTTCCCTCTGGAATATGTAGGGGTGGGACGTCTGCCCACCTCCCTTGTTCTCTGTAAAGCGCATTGTGTTGCCTCTGTGTATGAAATGCGCTATATAAATAAAGTTGGATTTGATTTGACTGGAGTCTGGATCACAGAGGAGGCCTGGGGTCTCTACGGAGAGAGTGGGTGTTGGAGAGAAGTGAAGTCCGTCCCAGAGGAAAGCCTGAGGCAGACAGATCAAACCAACACACAGAAACACAGCTACCGTAGGGGGCTGACCTTCCCACCCTCGGGCTGACCTTCCCCCCCTGGGGCTGACCTTCCCACCCTGGGGCTGACCTTCCCACCCTGGGGCTGACCTTCCCCCCCTGGGGCAGCTGGCAGCTCTGGAGGTGGAGCGGCCCGGCGCTTCCAGGTCCTGGCATTGTGCCCACGTGCCCTTGAGCAAGAAACTGAACCCCAAAATCGCTCACGTGCGGCACGGTTCACAGCAAGAAGGTCTCCGGGCCTTTCTGTGTGGAGTTTGCATGACCTCCCTGTGTTCACAAGGGTTTCCTCCCAGAACCCACTACGAACAGACCGGTCCCTGACCAGGACCTGGACTGAGCACTTGGACTTGGCCATGAACGATGGCTGCCCACTGCTCCTGGCTCTCCATGGAGGAGGACGGCTTGGGAACTATTTCGGGGAAATATTTCCACCGGCGACCCCTGAAGGTGTGTGTGTGTGTGTGTGTGTGTTGTGTGTGTGTGTGTGTGTGTTGTGTTGTGTGTGTGTGTGTGTGTGTTGTGTGTATGTGTGTGTGTGTGTGTGTGTTGTGTGTGTGTGTGTGTGTTGTGTGTGTGTGTGTGTGTGTGTGTGTGTGTGTGTGTGAGTGTGTGTGTGTTGTGTGTGTGTGTGTGTGTGTGTGTGTTGTGTGTGTGTGTGTGTGTGTTGTGTGTGTCTGTGTGTGGGTGTGTGTTGTGTGTGTGTGTGTGTTGTGTGTGTGTGTGTGTGTGTGTGTGTTGTGTGTGTGTGTGTGTGTGTGTGTGTGTTGTGTGTGTGTGTGTGTGTGTGTGTTTGTGTTGTGTGTGTGTGTGTGTGTGTGTTGTGTGTGTGTGTGTGCTGTCCCCCTCACTCATGTATGCTGTGTGATCACGTGTGGCCAATAAAGCCCCTCGAGGTCCATCATTATTATTATTATATTATTAGTAGTACACACCCCCTGGACAGGACTGGCCAATCACAGGGGGTGGTATGGCTGTGACCTCACACTCAGCCCAACCCCTCCATGGTGTGATTCATCTGGGGGTTCAAGTGAAGCAGTGGTATTCTGGGTGAATGGCAGCTGGCACGCAGAACCTTCTGAGACAGACCTAGGTCAAACACATCGACCTCTACCTGGTGAACTAACTTGAAAATGGTTGATTTACCTCATTTAAGGTTTCTTCTCTGGGACTCCATTGGTTTTATTGTATTGATCTATGCTCACTATCCCAGAGAGCCATGCGGAGTGCCTCTAGAGCAGTATTAGTTTGGTTATACTGCCTCCTAGTGGCGATGTTTGGTACCGCCTCCAACTGGGGCAGGGAAGTCTGTTTCAGGAGGAATCCTAGCGCAGTTGTACCACTAGGTGGCGCAGTAGCGACGTTGGTATTTGTAGTAGGCTACGTGCTTATATCATCGTCAAATATTGATACATAGCCTTATTGATCTCAGTGTTTAAATTGTTAAAAGACATTAAGGTAATGTGTCAGGTAGCCTATAGGCTATGATGACTGTAGGCTACGACTTTCACTATCTCCTCAATCCTGTTTTCTCTATAAGTGTGAAGCATTTTCTTGCGGCAAAGTGCCTCTCAAACTCTACTCCACCTGCGCGTAAAAACGCACCTGGAGAAGCGGCACCGTGTGACCTTTATACGGGGCTGTGATTTGGACAGACCGCACACTGCTTTCACCTGCAAATGTGCGAGGAAATCAAATATGCAATTGTGAAATTTTGGTGAACTATATCTTTAAATTGCCTTTATTCCCCCCACCCACACTATCGGGTCATGTGATGCGTGTTTTCTCCGGTCCTGAGAAGTTGGAAGACAAATCAAAGGCTTCGCAGCAGAGCAGAGCAGAGCGGGACGCATTCCACACGCACGGGATCTGATCTGCTGGAGACTCGGACCCGACGCACCTACAGGCCTGCGTGTCCTTCTCTCTCTCTCTCTCCACCCGCGATCTGCTCCAGCTTATCAACATGGCCGGGGCGATTATTGAAAACATGAGCACCAAAAAGTTGGTGATAGTTGGAGTGATACTGCTGCTGTTCCAGGCGTTCTCCTTCATGGTCGGCGGGTTGATCGGTAAGCACAACTTTTCTTCTTCGCGTTCACCTCTTTTGCGCCTTTGTGCGCGACCTCGGACACTGATTCCTGATTCGGGTTTACAGGCCTACCCACATTAATATAGGCTTGAAAAAGTTGCCCACTGTGACCGTGCCCACTGGCCAGAAAGTTTCCAATCCTTGTTTTGACATGCAGCTGCAAGTTCTGGTAGAGAAGAATGGCGACTGTAGCGAGCGGACGCGAAGTGTCTGAATCACTGGATCCGTTCAACCTCTTTCTGTGCCTCAATGTTGCTTCTGTGGAAAGTGGGATATTTTGCGTCCAGCGTCTCTTTCCTATCCGTGCGAGTCTGGGAGGATTCAGAAACGCCCGGATAAATCACGGCTTGCTTTGTTTTTTATGACCAGCATGTAGATTATGTCTTTCTACGCCCAGTGGCTTCGATTCTAATGCGGGCATTTTCATCTACTGTAGTTTTAAAATGCGAGAATGTCGTGCTGGAATGAGCCGCTGCGCAGTGAAATGCATAAATCATAAATCATAGTTCTCCTTGTGCATCAACTCCTGGAAGGAAATGAGAATATTCTCTAGCCTTATTCTCTATGTAGCCTACTCTGTGGCCCCAGGCGCTCTCTCTCTCTCTCTCTCTCTCTCTCTCTCTCTCCCTCTCTCTCCCCCACCTCTCCGTCTCTCTCTCTCTCTCTCTCCCTCTATCTATCTCTCTCTCTCTATCCCCCCCCTCTCTCTCTCTCTATCCCCCCCTCTCTTTCTCTCTCTCTCTCTATCCCCCCCCACCTCTCCGTCTCTCTCTCTCCTCTATCTCTCTCTCTCTCTCTCTCTCTATCCCCCCCCTCTCTATCTCTCTCTCTCCCTCTCTCCCTCTCTCTCCCCCTCTCTCTCCCTCTCTCCCCTCTCTCTCTCTCTCTCTCTCTCTCCCTCTCTCCCCCCCCTCTCTCTCTCTCTCTCTCCCCCCTCTCTCTCTCTCTCTCTCTCTCTCTCTGGTAGATCTCTCCTCAGATCCGTCTGGCATGCTTCTTCCTTCCCTGCTGCTTGATTCATTTGCATGATTCTGCTCCTTACTGATATCACTCACACACACACGCACACACACGCACGCACGCACACACACACACACACACACACACACCTAACTTGTCCTGCCTCAAGGATTTTTTTTTAAGGTGATGTTAGTTCTTTGTCTGTTTTACATAGTACTGACACACACACACACACACACACCCCCCAGAGAGCTGCTCTGTGGTGGGCCTGGCAGGCCGGCCCTCGTCTGGGTATCTGGGGCTTGATTAGGCAGCTCAGGCCGGGCCGGACCCTGCTCGACTGGGCTAGTTTTAATGAAGCCAGATGCCATTGTGTTTGCTCGGTGGCCGGGGCTGTGTGTGTGTGTGAGTGTGTGTGTGTGAGAGAGAGAGAGAGAGAGAGAGAGAGAGCAGTAGGGTAATTGAGTAGAACAGAGCTGGTCCCCCTCTGTTTTTGGACAACGGTGACACGACATGAGGTCAATGGGCAGAGGGGCCACACTGCGGTGTGTGTGTGTGTGTGTGTGTGTGTGTGTGTGCGCACTGCAGGAATCCCGGGTTCACTAAATAATTGAACTCAGAGGGGTTTTGTAGAGCTGAGCTCATTTAATTTTGGTGTGTGTGTGTGTGTGTGTGTGTGTTTGGTTTCTCCACAGTGTGTCCATTGTGATGACATCACCCCACACAAATAACACACACACGCGCGTGCACACACACATATTTCCCTCCTGGAGATGACGTGGGATAGGTATGTTAGGGTCTATAGCGTTGAGTCTGTATGCTGTGTGTGTTGAGCAGGCCGGAGACCTAACCAGGTTACACGGTAATTGAGACCATGAGGAAAGAGCTACGAGCCTCCTCCTTAACGCTATTTCCTTGTTTAGACTGGGTGTTCAGGTGGATTCATGTTGAACGGTGTGTTTAGACTGGGTGTTAAGGTGGATTCATGTTCAAAGGTTATCGTTTCAGTATCTATTAGACTATAAGCTACGCAATATTATTATTATATATATATAATTACTATAAGCTATATTGCTTCCCTCTGGAATATGTAGGGGGGACCTACGCCCTCTCTCATTGGCCTCTGTGTATGAAATGCGCTACACATATAAAGTTTGATTTGATATAATACTAGATGACTGGTGGAGGAGGCAGATTCCTGGTTGCTCAGGGCCACTTCCTACACTACCAAGCAAACATGTCCTCTGTCCTTGTCTCCTCTGTCCTCGTCTCCTCAGCCCCCAGCCCCACCACGGCGGTCCACTACCTGGCCACCAAGTGCGTGGACACGGACAAGTACCACCAGAGCACCAAGTGGTTCATGCCCTGGGGACCCAACCAGTGTGACAAGATCCGCGACTTCGACGAGGCCATGGCCAAGAAGATCGAGGCCAACAACATCGTGTTCTCCGTGCACATCCCGCTGCCCAACAAGGAGATGAGCCCATGGTTCCAGTTCATGCTGGTCATCCTGCAGTTCGACATCGCCTTCAAGATGTACAACCAGATAGGTGAGGGAGAGGAGGAGAGACCAGGAGGGAGAGGAGGAGAGACCAGGAGGGAGAGGAGGAGAGACCAGGAGGGAGAGGAGGAGAGACCAGGAGGGAGAGGAGGAGAGACCAGGGAGACCAGGGAGAAGACAGAGGAGGAGAGACCAGGGAGCAGATAGAGGAGGAGAGACCAGGGAGAAGACAGAGGAGGAGAGACCAGGGAGCAGATAGAGGAGGAGAGACCAGGGAGAAGACAGAGGAGGAGAGACCAGGGAGAAGATAGAGGAGGAGAGACCAGGGAGAAGACAGAGGAGGAGAGACCAGGGAGAAGACAGAGGAGGAGAGACCAGGGAGAAGACAGAGGAGGAGAGACCAGGGAGAAGATGGGTGAGGAGAGACCAGGGAGCAGATGGGTGAGGAGAGACCAGGGAGCAGATAGAGGAGGAGAGACCAGGGAGCAGACAGAGGAGGAGAGACCAGGGAGCAGATAGAGGAGGAGAGACCAGGGAGACCAGGGAGAAGATAGAGGAGGGAGGGGAGGAGAGACCAGGGAGCAGATAGAGGAGGAGAGACCAGGGAGCAGATAGAGGAGGGAGAGGAGGGAGAGACCAGGGAGCAGTTAGCCGCGGGCGCTAGCTAGCGCCACTGTGGGAGCTGTGGAGGCAATGGTCTGCCATTTTGTCTTGTCTCTCTCTCTCCGTCTGCTCTCTCTGTGCGTCTCTATTTGTGTCCGTGTGTGTTGTTGTGTGAGCTGAATGTGTTGGTATCAGGCCGGTCCTGAGCTGTGTGTGAGTGTGAGCTGAATGTGTTGGTATCAGGCC
>NW_028175828.1:5000-27313 GCF_949987555.1 Borostomias antarcticus
TAGGTTATAGAGGATGGTATCTATAGACTAGGTTATAGAGGATGGTATCTATAGACTAGGTTATAGAGGATGGTAACTATAGACTAGGTTATAGAGGATGGTATCTATAGACTAGGTTATAGAGGATGGTATCTTTAGACTAGGTTAACGAGGATGGTATCTTTAGACTAGGTTATAGAGGATGGTATCTATAGACTAGGTTATAGAGGGTGGTATTTATAGACTAGGTTATAGAGGGTGGTATCTATAGACTAGGTTATAGAGGATGGTATCTATAGACTAGGTTAACGAGGATGGTATCTTTAGACTAGGTTAACGAGGATGGTATCTTTAGACTAGGTTATAGAGGATGGTATCTTTAGACTAGGTTATAGAGGATGGTATCTATAGACTATGTTATAGAGGATGGTATCTATAGACTAGGTTATAGAGGATGGTATCTATAGACTAGGTTATAGAGGGTGGTATCTATAGACTAGGTTATAGAGGTTATAGAGGATGGTATCTATAGACTAGGTTATAGAGGATGGTATCTATAGACTATGTTATAGAGGAAGGTATCTATAGTAGGGCTGGGACGATTTGTCGACTTGTGTGTGTGTGTATGCATTTAAGCAGCCCTTAGCTAAAGAATCCAACCGGGCTAAAGCTATTACAAAAGGTATTATTGGGGTGTTTATAGCTGCAGACATGAGGCCATATTCTGTTGTGCAAAATGAGGGGTTTAAACCTATGCTGGATAGTGCTTGAGCCACGTTACGAGATCCCGTCGCGCACCCACTTTGCTGAGAAGATCGTGCCAAATCTTTATGAGCAGGAAAAGGCAAAAGTTGTCAGTGAAGTTGTCAAGCATCCTCTGTTGCGCTCACAGAGGGGTGGACCTCCAGGGCAATGGAAAGCTACGTGACTAGTGTGGATTGAACATTCGCCCTACGTGACCAGTTGCTGGTTAGCTATGAGAGGCAGGATCCTAGCCGACCGTTGCATCCCCCCAACCCACAACGGAGGGTTATCAGCTGGGCTGGGACTCCGCCTCTCATCGCTAACCAGCAACTGAGCCAATTGAGATAAAGGTGGTTAGCTAGCTCGATCGTAAATTACTCAAACTGAATAAATACGACACCGATAAGCACACCGATGCCAATAGTTAGCTTGATATAACTAAGACATCTGATCAGTCCAGAACAGTGAGTTTAGCCTACGGTTTTACCGAGCCAGTCCCAAGGTTACCGCGTGACCAAAAAATACTGCGGTTACCGTAATACCGCGGTTACCGTCACATGCTTACCCGGCTCCCTTGGGTTACAATACACAACGTTATGATTATGATTTTGCACTTGCCTATTGCTGCATTAAAAATATAATGTATTTTATCTTATTTTTATCTTCCATCCCATTTTACAATAACTACTGGCACTCTATCCCTTAGCGTGCGTCTCATCTCACCCGCAGCAGGCATATTCGTCAGTTGCTCGTGTGCGTTGTTTAATATCCTCATTAAAGTAGCGGTGCTTATATCTCGGACCCAGTGAGGCTGCAATGCAGAGAAGGGGGTCAGACGCGATTTGATCAAAGCGTTTGTTTACAGCTTCTAGTAATAAAGATAGGGAGGAGGGTCGGTAGGTAGGGGGTTAGGTACTGTAGGTAGGGAGGTAGGTAGGGGGTATGTAGGGAGGTAGGTAGCTAGGGGTAGGGAGGTAGGTAGGAAGTAGGTAGGTAGGTAGCTAGGGGGTAGGGAGGTAGGTACAGTAGGGAGGTAGGTAGGTAGGTTGGTATGTATGGAGGTAGGTAGGTTGGTAGGGAGGTAGGTAGGTAGGTTGGTATGTATGGAGGTAGGTAGGGAGGTAGGTAGGTAGGTAGGTAGGTAGGTAGGTAGGTAGGTAGGTAGGGAGGTAGGTAGGTAGGTAGGTAGGGAGGTAGGTAGGTTGGTAGGTAGGGAGGTAGGGAGGGAGGGAGGGAGGGGGGTAGGGGGGTATGGAGGTAGGTAGGTTGGTAGGTATGGAGGTAGGTAGGGAGGTGGGTAGGTTGGTAGGTAGGTAGCTAGGGGGGTATGGAGGTAGGTAGGGAGGTGGGTAGGTTGGTAGGTAGGGAGGTAGGTAGCTAGGAGGGGAGGGAGGTAGGTTGGTAGGTATGGAGGTAGGTAGGGAGGTGGGTAGGTTGGTAGGTATGGAGGTAGGTAAGTAGGGGGGTAGGTAGGTAGGGTGGTAGGTAAGTAGGGGGGTAGTAGGTAGGGAGGTAGGTAGCTAGGGGGGTAGGGAGGTAGGTAAGTAGGGGGTTAGGTAGGTAGGGTGGTAGGTAAGTAGGGGGGTAGTAGGTAGGGAGGTAGGTAGCTAGGGGGGTAGGGAGGCAGGGAGGTAGGTAGGTTGGTAGGTAGGGAGGGAGGGAGGTAGGGGGGTAGGGAGGTTGGTAGGTATGGAGGTAGGGAGGGAGGGAGGTAGCTAGGGGGGTAGGTAGGGAGGTAGGTAGGTAGGTTGGTAGGTAGGGAGGGAGGGAGGTAGGGGGGTAGGGAGGTTGGTAGGTATGGAGGTAGGGAGGGAGGGAGGGAGGGAGGGAGGGAGGTAGCTAGGGGGGTAGGTAGGGAGGTAGGTAGGTATGGAGGTAGGTAGGGAGGTGGGTAGGTATGGAGGTAGGGAGGTAGGTAAGTAGGTAGCTAGGGGGGTAGGGAGGTAGGTAAGTAGGGGGGTAGGTAAGTAGGGGGGTAGGTAAGTAGGGGGGTAGTAGGTAGGTAAGTAGGTAGCTAGGGGGGTAGGAGGTAGGGAGGTAGGGAGGGAGGGTATCAGGCTGGCACTCCCTCCTCATGAGGAGCACAGACAAACAAAGCTCAAACGCTCTCTCCTCTCTCTCCCCTCTCTCTTCCTCTATATCTCTCTCTCTCCCTCTCCCCTCTCTCTTCCTCTATATCTCTCCCTCTCCCCTCTCTCTTCCTCTATATCTCTCCCTCTCCCCTCTCTCTTCCTCTATATCTCTCCCTCTCCCCTCTCTCTTCCTCTATCTCTCTCTCTCGTTATCCCTCCCTCTCTCTCTCTCACACACACACTCTGTCCCTCACTCTCTCTCTCTTTATCTTGCTCTCCCTCTCTCTCTCTCTCTCTCTCTCTCCCTCTCCCCTCTCTCTTCCTCTATCTCTCTCTCTCTCTCTCTCTCTCTCTCTCTCTCTCTCTCTCGTTATCCCTCCCTCTCTTTCACACACACACACACACTCTGTCCCTCTCTCTCTCTCTTGCTCTCCCTCTCTCTCTCTCTCTCTCTCTCTGTCCCTCTCTCTCTATCTCTATCTCTCTCTCTTCCCTCTCTGCTGAATTTATTCATACTGCGGTGTTTTAGCAACAAAAAGGGAGGTGGCAAGGGGGTGTGTTTGTGGTGGGGTGTTGAAGGGAGGGGGGAGGGGGGGCATGGGAAGACTGAGCTGAGAGACCTGAAGGTCCTGGCATCATGCCAGCCTACTCTAGCTATGGGCAGCAGCCTCTCTCTCTCCTTCCCTCCATCCCTCTCCCTCCCTCCATCCCTCCCTCTCTCCCTCCCTCCCTACTTCCCTCTCTCTCCATCCCTCCCTGGCAACTGACTCAGTGGAAAATGTGAATGAAAACAACTTGCTCTCCAGCCCCCAACACAAATCCCCTCCTCCCCAACCCCCCCAAGAGGGATTATTATGTGGCTCCTTTTTAGTGTGTGTGTGTGTGTGCGTGCATTTCTGATTTCTGAAAGGGAGAAGTACGAAGTGGGTCTGTGTGTGTGTGTGTGTGTGTGTGGAGGAGGGGGGGGGGGGGGGGGGGTCTAGCGACCACCAGAGTTTTAGAGAGAAGAGCAGAAAACAAATAGCAAGAGATAAAAACCCAGACTGACTAGATTGTGCATGTTTGTGTGTGTGAACGCACGTCTGTGTGTGTGTGTGTGTGTTTGTGTGTTGGTTGTTGTGCTTGTGCGGCATGTTTGTGTGTGTGAACGCACGTCTGTGTGTGTGTGTGTGTGTTGGTTGTTGTGCTTGTGCGGCATGTTCGTGCTGTGTCCCCGCACAAATGTGATGTGTGTGTGTGTTGGCTCGAATGCGATGTGTGTGTGTTGGCTCCAATGTGATGTGTGTGTGTTGGCTGCTGTCCGTGGGTGCGAGTGTGTGCGTCTCCCAGAGGGACTGAGGAGTAAGGGATGGTAATACGGCTCAGCCATATCCATGACAACACGTTTGGCATTCCTGGGCAGACCGCACTGGCATGTGAAGGAATCACAAAATGGCCGCCCACAGAAAGCCCCCGTTAACCCCTGGCGCGCTGCGTCGCCCGGGCAGAGCGGAGCGACTCTCTCCGTTTATCTCGCTTTTTTCTCACCCGATTCAACTGTCGTTTCTTTTCCTTTCGACTGTGGAAATAAACTTCCCCCGGCCCGTTAAAACTGTGGTTTCTCGTGGTTCTGTGTGAGTCATCTCATGATTGACCGCAAACGTTTGAGAAATGAGTGTAGTGGAGCTTCCCACATGGGCATGTGCACAGGAGGATTGTAGGGTTTCATGCTCCTTGTAAGAATGAGTGAAAGTTGGAAAGTGTACAAGTTGAACTTGTTGCCCTCAGTAGTTTGTCATAAAGTTTTACAGCCCGTCTTCAATTGTTATTGTTTTTTTAAGTCTATTTTGGAATAAATTCTGTCAGATATTTCCTCTTAGCACTGTCACTGTGGTGAGCGGAGCATGGCAAAGCTCTGTCTACCAGGGAGTGTTAGGCTTGGTGGTGTTAGGTTGAGTGTTGGGGTTGTTGGTGTTGGGTTGAAGCTTGCTAGTTGTGAGTCAAGTTGATGGCTGGTGGATTGTTCATCTGAGGCACTTTTTCTGATGAAGGGGAACTGTTTTCATGTGACACAGATAACTGACCTGATAAACAAAAACACAACCTGCGCTCTATCAGTTTCCATTCTCTTCAGTTTCCATTCTCTTCAGTTTCATTCTGATCTGATCAGTCTGGTCATTTCTATCTGTCTGTCTGTCTGTCTGTCTGTCTGTCTGTCTGTCTGTCTGTCTGTCTGTCTGTCTGTCTGTCTGTCTGTCTGTCTGTCTGTCTGTCTGCTTTCTGTGTCTGTCTGCCTCTGTGTTGTGTCCCTGTCTGTGTATCTGTGTCTGTCTCTGTCTGTCTGTGTCTGTCTCTGCTCTCTCTCTGTCTGTGCCTGTCTTTGTCTGTGTCTATGTATGTCTCTGTCTCTGTCTGTCTCTCTGTCTGTCTGTCTCTGTCTGTCTGTCTGTCTGTCTCTGTCTGTCTCTCTGTCTGTCTGTCTCTGTCTGTCTCTCTGTCTGTCTCTCTGTCTGTCTCTCTGTCTGTCTCTCTGTGTCTGTCTGTCTCTGTGTTGTGTCCCTGTCTGTGTCTGTCTCTGTCTCTCTCTGTCTGTGCCTGTCTTTGTCTGTGTCTATGTCTGTCTCTGTCTCTCTGTCTGTCTGTCTCTGTCTGTCTCTCTGTCTGTTTCTCTGTCTCTGTCTGTCTCTCTGTCTGTTTCTCTGTCTGTCTCTGTCTCTCTGTCTGTCTGTCTCTGTCTGTCTCTCTCGGATTCTGTGACTCTCTGTGTTGGTCTGTCTCAGCTCATTAAAATCATGGAAATCCCCTCAATGACACAGCCATAGTATAGACATACAGTAGTATAGACATACAGTAGCATAGACGTACAGTAGTATAGACATACAGTAGTATAGACATACAGACGGGGGGGGGGGGGGGGGGTTGTCTGAGGATGAGAGGGCAGGGAGGGTGGGGTGGGGGGGGGTTGTGTGAGGATGAGAGGGCAGGGAGGGGGGGGTGGGTGGGGGGGTTGTGTGAGGATGAGAGGGCAGGGAGGGTGGGTGGGGGGGGGGTTGTGTGAGGATGAGAGGGCAGGGAGGGTGGGGCGGGGGTGGGGGGGGGGGTTGTGTGAGGATGAGAGGGCAGGGAGGGTGGGGGGGGGTGGGGGGGGGGGTTGTCTGAGGATGAGAGGGCAGGGAGGGTGGGGGGGGGGTTGTGTGAGGATGAGAGGGCAGGGAGGGTGGGGCGGGGTGGGGGGGGGTTGTGTGAGGATGAGAGGGCAGGGAGGGTGGGGTGGGGGGGGGTTGTGTGAGGATGAGAGGGCAGGGAGGGTGGGGCGGGGGTGGGGGGGGGGGTTGTGTGAGGATGAGAGGGCAGGGAGGGTGGGGGGGGGTGGGGGGGGGGTTGTCTGAGGATGAGAGGGCAGGGAGGGTGGGGGGGGGGTTGTGTGAGGATGAGAGGGCAGGGAGGGTGGGGCGGGGTGGGGGGGGGTTGTGTGAGGATGAGAGGGCAGGGAGGGTGGGGCGGGGTGGGGGGGGGTTGTGTGAGGATGAGAGGGCAGGGAGGGTGGGGTAGGGGGGGGGGGGTTGTGTGAGGATGAGAGGGCAGGGAGGGTGGGGGTGGGGTTGTGTGAGGATGAGAGGGCAGGGAGGGTGGGGGTGGGGTTGTGTGAGGATGAGAGGGCAGGGAGTGTGGGGTAGGGGGGGGGGGTTGTGTGAGGATGAGAGGGCAGGGAGGGTGGGGCGGGGGGCAAGGTTGGCACAGGCAGCCCCTATCACTGACTAGAGCTGGAATGAGTTCCTGGGAGAGGGTGAGTGGGAAGAGAAGAATCTAGAGAGAGGGAGGGAGCAGGAGGAGAGGAGAGAAGGAGTATGAAAGAGACAGAGTATGAAAGAGAGTATGAAAGAGTATGAGAGTAAAGAGTATGGGGGGTGGGGTGTGGGATTCCTCCCCCAGGAAAGGCTTCAACACACAGTTACTAAAATCAGACACTAAAAACTGTGATGAGATTACTTCCTCACAGGGTTCCCATGGGTCATGGAATAACTGTAATATCTTGGAGTTTTAAAAAGTCTATTCCAGACATGGGAAGTTAGGGGATTTGATCATGGGAAGTTAGGGGATTTGATCATGGGAAGTTAGGGGATTTGATCATGGGAAGTTAGGGGATTTGATCATGGGAAGTTAGGGGATTTGATCACGGGAAGTTAGGGGATTTGATCATGGGAAGTTAGGGGATTTGATCATGGGAAGTTAGGGGATTTGATCATGGGAAGTTAGGGGATTTGATCACAGGAAGTTAGGGGATTTGATCACAGGAAGTTAGGGGATTTGATCATGGGAAGTTAGGGGATTTGATCACGGGAAGTTAGGGGATTTGATCATGGGAAGTTAGGGGATTTGATCATGGGAAGATAGGGGATTTGATCATGGGAAGTTAGGGGATTTGATCATGGGAAGTTAGGGGATTTGATCATGGGAAGTTAGGGGATTTGATCATGGGAAGTTAGGGGATTTGATCATTTTTGGGGGAAAGTCATGAAATATCAGGTTTTGTTTGTAGCATGTAGAAATTTTAGTTGCCATTTATCAAAATGTCATATTTTTCATGCAGTTTTCTTCTTTATCAGGTGATCCCACACGTTTCCTGTATTGCGTGAGTGGTTGTGATGGTTAATTGATTTCTCAGAACCCGTTGCCCATTCACACTTGTCCTTGTTCTTGTCCTGTAGGATTATAGGAAACACAGGCGAGAGTATGGGAGTATGAAAGAGTATGGAAGAGAGTAGGAGAGTATGAAAGAGTATGGGAGTATGAAAGAGTATGAGAGTATGAAAGAGTATGGAAGAGAGTAGGAGAGTATGAAAGAGTATGAGAGTATGAAAGAGTATGAAAGAGTATGAGAGTATGAAAGAGAGTAGGAGAGTATGAAAGAGTATGAGAGTATGAAAAACTACGAGAGTATGAAAGAGAGTATGAGAGTATGAAAGACTACGAGAGTATGAAGGACATTATGAGAGTATGAAAGAGAGTATGAAAGAGAGCACAAGAGTATGAAAGAGTATGAGAGTATGAAAGAGAGCATGAAAGAGAGTATGAGAGTATGAAAGAGCATGAAAGAGAGTATGAGAGTATGAAAGAGCATGAAAGAGAGTATGAGAGTATGAAAGAGAGCATGAAAGAGAGTATGAGAGTATGAAAGAGCATGAAAGAGAGTATGAGAGTATGAAAGAGAGCATGAAAGAGAGTATGAGAGTATGAAAGAGAGTATGAGAGTATGAAAGAGAGCATGAAAGAGAGTATTAAAGAGTATGCGAGTGTAAAAGAGAGGATGAGAGTAAGAAAGAGGCTATGGGAAGGTTGCTTGGAAGGAGGTGATGATGGGAACAGAGAGAGTGAGAGCAGAAGAATGAGAGACTCCCTGCGTGGTGGGAAGGTGCACCTCACCTCCGAGGTGCTAATGAACGTTCTCTAATGAGCATCAACGTTCCTCGGCCTTCGTTAGGAGCCTTGCTGGGAGAAATTAAAAACGTTCACAGGTGACAGAGCTGCATGTCTGCAAACTCCTATCTCATCTGCCAACCAGCAGAGAACTCTAGATGTAAGAGGTTCATCCTGCCTCTCTCTCTCTCTCTCTCTCTCTCTCTCTCTCTCTCTCTACCCCACCCTCTCTCTCTCTCTCTCTTTCTACCCCACCCTCTCTCTCTCTCTACCCCACCCTCTCTCTCTCTCTCTCTTTCTACCCCACCCTCTCTCTCTCTCTCTCTCTACCCCACCCTCTCTCTCTCTCTACCCCACCCTCTCTCTCTCTCTCTCTCTCTCTCTACCCCACCCTCTCTCTCTCTCTCTACCCCACCCTCTCTCTCTCTCTCTACCCCACCCTCTCTCTCTCTCTACCCCACCCACCCTCTCTCTCTCTCTCTCTCTCTCTCTACCCCAACCCTCTCTCTCTCTCTCTCTCTCTCTCTCTCTCTCTCTACCCCACCCTCTCTCTCTCTCTCTCTCTCTCTCTCTACCCCACCCTCTCTCTCTCTCTCTCTCTCTCTCTCTCTCACTCTACCCCACCCCCTCTCTCTCTCTCTCTCTCTCTCTCTCTACCCCACCCACCCTCTCTCTCTCTCTCTCTCTACCCCACCCTCTCTCTCTCTCTCTCTACCCCACCCTCTCTCTCTCTACCCCACCCTCTCTCTCTCTCTCTCTCTCTCTTTCTACCCCACCCTCTCTCTCTCTCTCTCTCTCTCTCTCTCTCTCTCTACCCCACCCCACCCCCTCTCTCTCTCTCTCTCTCTCTACCCCACCCTCTCTCTCTCTCTCTCTCTCTACCCCACCCTCTCTCTCTCTCTCTCTCTCTCTCTCTCTCTCTCTCTTCTACCCCACCCTCTCTCTCTCTCTCTCTCTCTCTCTCTCTGATGGTGAGGGTGAATCATGAATGCTGTGTGAGGATGTTTGCTGATGCTAGGCCCCCTGACACATGTACTGTACTGAACCTGGTCCTGGTGATGACGTTGATGTTGAGTCTGGAGTGGACAGACAGTGGTGGTGAAGTTTATGTTGAGTCTGGAGTGGACAGAGAGTGGTGGTGATGTCTATGTTGAGTCTGGAGTGGACAGAGAGTGGTGGTGAAGTTTATGATGAGTCTGGAGTGGACAGAGAGTGGTGGTGACGTCTATGTTGAGTCTGGAATGGACAGAGAGTGGTGGTGATGGTTATGTTGAGTCTGGAGTGGACAGAGAGTGGTGGTGATGTCTATGTTGAGTCTGGAGTGGACAGAGAGTGGTGGTGATGTTTATGTTGAGTCTGGAGTGGACACAGAGTGGTGGTGATGTTGAGTCTGGAGTGGACAGAGAGTGGTGGTGATGTCCATGTTGAGTCTGGAGTGGACAGAGAGTGGTGGTGATGTTTATGTTGAGTCTGGAGTGGACAGAGAGTGGTGGTGATGTCTATGTTGAGTCTGGAGTGGACAGAGAGTGGTGGTGATGTTGAGTCTGGAGTGGACAGACAGTGGTGGTGATGTTGAGTCTGGAGTGGACAGAGAGTTGGTGGTGATGTTGAGTCTGGAGTGGTCAGAGAGTGGTGGTGATGTCTATGTTGAGTCTGGAGTGAGTGGACAGAGAGTGGTGGTTATGTTTATGTTGAGTCTGGAGTGGACAGAGAGTGGTGGTGATGTCTATGTTGAGTCTGAAGTGGACAGAGAGTGGTGGTGATGTCTATGTTGAGTCTGGAGTGGACAGAGAGTGGTGGTGATGTTGAGTCTGGAGTGGACAGAGAGTGGTGGTGATGTCTATGTTGAGTCTGGAGTGGACAGAGAGTGGTGGTGACGTCTATGTTGAGTCTGGAGTGGACAGAGAGTGGTGGTGATGTTGAGTCTGGAGTGGACAGAGAGTGGTGGTGATGTCTATGTTGAGTCTGGAGTGGACAGAGAGTGGTGGTGATGTTTATGTTGAGTCTGGAGTGGACAGAGAGTGGTGGTGATGTCTATGTTGAGTCTGGAGTGGACAGAGAGTGGTGGTGATGTTTATGTTGAGTCTGGAGTGGACAGACAGTGGTGGTGATGTCTATGTTGAGTCTGGAGTGGACAGAGAGTGGTGGTGATGTTTATGTTGAGTCTGGAGTGGACAGAGAGTGGTGGTGATGTCTATGTTGAGTCTGGAGTGGACAGAGAGTGGTGGTGATGTCTATGTTGAGTCTGGAGTGGACAGAGAGTGGTGGTGATGTCTATGTTGAGTCTGGAGTGGACAGAGAGTGGTGGTGATGTTTATGTTGAGTCTGGAGTGGACAGAGAGTTGGTGGTGATGGTGAAGTGTTAGAGCTGCCCAAGAGCTGCCAGAGAGCCGGATCTGTGGGCTGTAGAAGAAACTGGTAAACTATCTCTCTCTCTCTCTCCCTCTCTCTCTCTGTCTGTCTCGGCCTTTCTCTCTCTCTCTCCATGGCCTGTCTCTCTCGCCCACTCGTCCCAGCCGGCTAGTCCCCTCCGGCCACCGCCTGCCGTGATTGGACGGTCTCGGCCCAGGGCCTGGCCTGTCTGGGGTGTGATTGGCTCAGTGTGGGTGGCGGTCAGACAGACAGGGTCACAGAAGCCTCTGGGCGTGTCTGTTGCTCTGTCTGGGATGCTGGTACTGCCTACCCACAGTCTGTCTGTCTATCTATCTATCTATCTATCTATCTATCTATCTATCTATCTATCTATCTATCTATCTATCTATCTATCTATCTATCTATCTATCTATCTATCTATCTATCTATCTATCTATCTATCTATCTATCTATCTATCTATCTATCTATCTATCTATCTATCTATCCCTTTACCCACTCTTTCATTGTTTCTGGTGACTCCTCCTCTACCTTTCTCTCCTCCTCCTGCTCCTCTCCTGTCACTGACCCCGCCCACCTGCTCTCCTGCCCAGGGCTCTCTTAAAGTCGCACTGAAACGGATGTTTGAGATCATCTAACTTCCGTAGTTTGACGTATTTCCGACGCAAACGAGCTATGAGGGTGGGACATGCGTTTAGAGGAATTTGATTGGAACATTGACAAGTGGACGGGTTTTAAGAACTTTAGACAGATTTGATAGAAGGATAGCGTTGATTGACGGGTGGATGTCGGGAGATTATTGGCCTAAAATCTAAGGTACCTGTTGTCGTCATTGCACGTGACCTACCGTTTTCCAGGAAGTAAGAAATTATATACTTTGATATAAGATTACAACAAAAGTAGAATTTTGTAATTCTTTTGGCATACATCGTTGAATAGGTGAACACTATGACCAATTATGTGAACCAAAATGGGACAGAATGCTTTTTTTATTTCAGTGCGACTTTAAGGCTCAGCTTCATCCTTGTACAGTATCTTCTTCTCTCCCGTGTGTGTGTGTGTGTGTGTGTGTGTGTGTGACATGTATGAGAACACCTGGTACTCCTCCTCTTTCACAAACGCTCACCCCCTGACCACCATCTCTCTCTCTGTTCTCTCTCTCTATCTCTCCACATCTCTCTCCTACTCTCTCACACCATGCTCTAGTTTCCTCTCCCTCTCTCTCTGCCACTGTCTCTCTCCCACTCTCTCTCTCTCTCTCTCTCTCTCTCCCTCCCACTCTCTTTCTGTGTGTGTGTGTGTGTGTGTGTGTGTGTGTGTGTTTCTGTTTTTTCAGTTAATGAGTCTGTTGTTCAGTCTGTCCCTGAAACTATAAACACTCCCTCAAGCTTTGAACACCTCCAGGCTTCGTATGTGTGTGGGCATTGTGTGTGTGTGTGTGTTTGTACACGTGTGTGTGTGTGTGTGCGCGTGCGTATTTGTGTATACATCTGTGTGTGTGGAGGGTGTGTTAATGAAAAGATAAGAAGAGTAGCCATAATCAGTAGCCCAGTGTATCAAACGAGCTCCTCTGTGACTGTTAACCACCCACAACCCTAACCCCTCCACCAGCTGCTACCCTACCCTACCCTACCCCTACCCTACCCCTACCCTAACCCCTCCACCAGCTGCTACCCTACCCTACCCTACCCCTACCCTACCCCTACCCTAACCCCTCCACCAGCTGCTACCCTACCCTACCCTACCCCTACCCTACCCCTACCCTAACCCCTCCACCAGCTGCTACCCTACCCTACCCTACCCTACCCTAACCCTAACCCCCCCCCAGCCCGCCTTCCCCATCCCCATCTCCACCAGCTGCTACCCTACCCTACCCTACCCTAACCCTAACCCCTCCACCAGCTGCTACCCTACCCTACCCCTACCCTCACCCTAACCCCTCCACCAGCTGTTACCCTACCCTACCCCTACCCTCACCCTAACCCCTCCACCAGCTGCTACCCTACCCTACCCCTACCCCTACCCCTACCCTACCCCTACCCTACCCTACCCTACCCTACCCTACACTACCCCTACCCTACCCTAACCCCTCCACCAGCTGCTACCCTACACTACCCTACCCTACCCCTAACCCTAACCCCCCCCCAGCCCGCCTTCCCCATCCCCATCTCCACCAGCTGCTACCCTACCCTACCCTACCCTACCCTACCCTACCCTACCCTACCCTACCCTACCCTACCCTACCCCTACCCCCCCAGGTCTCCTTCCCCATCCCCATCTCCACCAGCTGCTACCCTACCCTACCCTACCCTACCCTACCCCTACCCCCCCAGGCCTCCTTCCCCATCCCCATCTCCACCAGCTGCTACGGTCTAGAGAATCAGATTAACCACCCACAACCCTCACCCTAACCCCTCCACCAGCTGCTACCCTACCCTACCCTACCCTACCCTACCCTACCCTACCCTACCCTACCCTACCCTACCCTACCCTACCCTACCCTACCCTACCCCTAACCCCTCCACCAGCTGCTACCCTACACTAACCCTACCCTCACCCTAACCCCTCCACCAGCTGCTACCCTACCCTACCCTACCCTACCCTACCCTACCCTACCCTACCCTACCCCTACCCTCACCCTAACCCCTCCACCAGCTGCTAACCTACCCTACCCTACCCTACCCTACCCTACCCTCACCCTAACCCCTCCACCAGCTGCTACCCTACCCTACCCTACCCTACCCTACCCTCACCCTACCCTACCCTACCCTACCCTACCCTACCCCTACCCCTACCCTCACCCTAACCCCTCCACCAGCTGCTAACCTACCCTACCCTACCCTACCCTACCCTACCCTACCCTACACTAACCCCTCCACCAGCTGCTAACCTACCCTACCCTACCCTACCCTCACCCTAACCCCTCCACCAGCTGCTAACCTACCCTACCCTACCCTACCCTACCCTACCCCCCCCCAGCCCTCCTTCCCCATCCCCATCTCCACCAGCTGCTACGGTCTAGAGAATCAGATCACAGCCCCATCCTGTCTGTCGGTCTGCCTGCTCGTCTGCCTGCCCATCTGTCTGTCTGCCAGCCTGTCTGTCTGCTAGCCTGTCTGTCTGTCTATCTGCCTGTCTGTCTGGTGGTTATACTGTAGGTATAGTAGAGCTAGCTAGCCACCATGCAGCAGGTAGGAGGCGGGGCGGGGGGGGTGGGGGTTGAAGCAGGTCGTCATGGTTTCATGTCCGCTCCGCAGCCACCCGAGGGATGGGGACAGGAGGTGTGAGCAGAACAGCGTGTGTGTACTCTGGCAAGGTGACGATGATGACGATGACCTGAGGATGTTGAGGGGGCGTGAGGGGGGGCATTCACATTATTATCACAGTACTTCCCTCTCACTCAGAGGTCACGATTTGAATAGCAGGTGTTCGGAAAGGACGAGGCGTTTTTTGTGTGTGTGTGTGTGTGTCTGTGTATGTACAGTCTGTGTGTTTGTGTACTTGTGTGTGTGCATGTTTGTGTAGGTGTGCGTATGTGCATGTGTTTGTGTGTGCGTGTGTATGTGTGCGTACATGCGTGTTTGTGTATTTGTGTGTGTGTTTGTGTGTGCGTATGTGCGTGTTTTTTTGTGCATATTACAGTACAGTACTGAACTTTTTTTTTCTTCTGTGACATAACCAGAAACCCTCAGGGATTGTGTGTGCTATACTATTTCGGGAAATAGACATTGTGTGTGTGTGTGTGTGTGTGTGTGTGTGTGTACAGTGTGTGTGTGTGTGTGTGTGTGTGTGTGTGTGTGTGTGCGTGTGTGCGTGCGTGTGTGTGCGTGTGTGTGTGTGTGTGTTTGTGTGAGAATCAGTTAGTCTTCCCAGTAGGTCAAGCGGGATTTCCCTGACCCCATTTCCCAGGGTGCTGTTGGGCCCTGAGGCGTGTGTTTGGTGGAGCTGCTGACGGCAGCGTTGGTCCCTGCTGGCTGCCTGTGTGTCTCAGCGCAACGCCCCAGGGCCTGACACGCTCCGACCGGCACCGCTACGCTACGCTACTCTAACTCTACTACTGTCACCACTACTCTACTCTACTCTACTACTGTCACCACTACTCTACTCTACTCTACTACTGTCACCACTACTCTACTCTACTCTACTACTGTCACCACTACACTACTCTACTCTAACTCTACTACTGTCACCACTACGCTACGCTAGCTCTACACCACTACACTACTCTACTCTAGCTCTACTACTGTCACCACTACTCTACTCTACTCTAGCTCTACTACTGTCACCACTACTCTACTCTAACTCTACTACTGTCACCACTACTCTAACTCTACTACTGTCACCACTACACTACTCTAACTCTACTACTGTCACCACTACTCTACTCTAACTCTACTACTGTCACCACTACTCTACTCTACTCTACTACTGTCACCACTACTCTACTCTACTACTGTCACCACTACTCTACTCTAACTCTACTACTGTCACCACTACTCTACTCTACTCTACTACTGTCACCACTACTCTACTCTACTCTACTACTGTCACCACTACACTACTCTACTCTACTCTACTACTGTCACCACTACTCTACTCTACTCTAACTCTACTACTGTCACCACTACTCTACTCTACTCTAACTCTACTACTGTCACCACTACTCTACTCTACTCTACTACTGTCACCACTACTCTACTCTACTCTACTCTACTCTACTCTACTACTGTCACCACTACTCTACTCTACTCTAACTCTACTACTGTCACCACTACTCTACTCTAACTCTACTACTGTCACCACTACTCTACTCTACTCTAACTCTACTACTGTCACCACTACTCTACTCTACTCTACTACTGTCACCACTACACTACTCTACTCTAACTCTACTACTGTCACCACTACTCTACTCTAACTCTACTACTGTCACCACTACTCTACTCTACTCTACTCTACTACTGTCACCACTACTCTACTCTACTCTAACTCTACTACTGTCACCACTACTCTACTCTAACTCTACTACTGTCACCACTACTCTACTCTACTCTACTCTACTCTACTCTACTCTACTCTACTCTACTCTACTCTACTCTACTCTACTACTGTCACCACTACTCTACTCTACTCTAACTCTACTACTGTCACCACTACTCTACTCTAACTCTACTACTGTCACCACTACTCTACTCTACTTTAACTCTACTACTGTCACCACTACTCTACTCTACTCTACTACTGTCACCACTACTCTACTCTACTCTACTCTACTACTGTCACCACTACTCTACTCTACTCTACTACTGTCACCACTACTCTACTCTACTCTACTCTACTACTGTCACCACTACACTACTCTACTCTACTCTACTCTACTCTACTCTACTCTACTCTACTACTGTACACCGTGGCATCACAGCAAACACAGCTGGATTTGAGTCATAGAGACAAATGTGTATTTATTTGACCAAAGAAGCTGAGTCCTTATCTGTACTGTGTTTCACAGCTTTCATAAAATGTAATGTGTGTCCTGTGTGTGTGTTCCAGACTGCTGCCGGAGGTGGGTGGTATCCCGTTCTACTGGCCGGGCTCGCACGGCCGGGGTTGTGAGGGAGGCCCGGGGTCGGACATTCGCCCAGCCTCTGAGCCCCACAGCCGATACGACCTGGACGAGCTGGACGTGTCCTGGCTGGAGCTGGTCAACGCTGAGTTCAGGGACATGGGTAAGAAGAGCTGTTAGCACACACACGCCTGCTCCTAGGGTGAGCTTGATTTATACTACAGACTGAGACGGAGCCAACTGAACTATCCCAAAGCCTGTTTGGCTGCTTGTTTCAGAGATGAATGAATTCAGCTCCCCTCAAATACATTATCCCATTTACCCTACCCTAACTCTCTCACTGTAGACCAACCCCGCCCCACCGTAGCTCTCTCACTGGAGGCCTACCTACCCTACCCTACCCTACCCTTCCCCAGCTCTCTCACTGGAGGCCTACCCTACCCTACCCTACCCCAGCTCTCTCACTGGAGACCTACCCTACCCTACCCTAGCTCTCTCACTGGAGGCCTACCTACCCTAGCTCTCTCACTGGAGGCCTACCCTACCCTACCCCAGCTCTCTCACTGGAGGCCTACCCTACCCTAGCTCTCTCACTGGAGGTCTACCCTACCCTACCCTACCCTAGCTCTCTCACTGGAGGCCTACCCTACCCTACCCTACCCCAGCTCTCTCACTGGAGGCCTACCCTACCCTAGCTCTCTCACTGGAGGCCTACCCTACCCTACCCTAGCTCTCTCACTGGAGACCTACCCTACCCTACCCCAGCTCTCTCACTGGAGGCCTACCCTACCCTACCCTACCCCAGCTCTCTCACTGGAGGCCTACCCTACCCTACCCTACCCCAGCTCTCTCACTGGAGGCCTACCCTACCGTACCCCAGCTCTCTGGGCGTGGAACAGAAACAACAACAGATGCAGCCTATCTCTATCTCTGATTATCTTTCTCCTCCTCTCTCTCCCTCTCTCTCTTTCTCTCTCTCTGTCCCCTCACTCTCCCTCCCTCCCTCTCTCTCTCTCTCCCTCTCTCTCTCTCTCTCTCTCTCTCTCTCTCTCTCTCTCTCTCTCTCTCTCTCTCTCTATCTGCTGGACCACTGATAACTGCTGACCCTGAGGATGTCTCCAACGGCCACAGTTTGTTTGCTGTATCTGATCTCATGGTTACAGATAAGGAAAATAATTGCCTTTTTTAGAAATCCCCTCCGGGTCCAGCTTATTCCTCTCTCTGCTTTTAGAAGATTATGAAACAGTTTCTCCCGAACACAGACTGGCAGTCCCTGGCTAAGATGGACTGCTTCTCACAGCCTCCAATGAAAGGCTAAACAAACACACGCATAATGGCTGTGGAGGGTTCGGCCATATTGCATATCCGATTGGCTCGTACAGCTTTCTGTGTGTGTATGTGTGTGTGTGTCCTCCTGTCTCGCTGTCATCTCGTATACAAACAGACAGTTAAGCACGTAAAAAATAGACACATGCGCATGCACACACACACACATATACACACAGAGCACATACACACACGTGTTGAGACTGGGCTGTATGGAACATTGTGTCCAGGCCTCTCCCCGTGTCCCAGATGTAAATGTGACGGACGGACGGAGGTTAATGGATAACTCTACTTCCCCTTCCCCAGTCACCGCCCGCCACACACAACACTGACCCTGACCAGCACAAAGGACCCTCTGTCTGTCTGTCTGTCTGTCTGTCTGTCTGTCTGTCTGTCTGTCTGTCTGTCTGCCTGTCTGTCTGTCTGTCTGTCTGTCTGAGCGTTCTCTTTACGTCTTGTCTGTCTGTCTGAGCGTTCTCTTTACGTCTTGTCTGTCTGTCTGTCTGAGCGTTCTCTTCTCTATGTCTGTCTGTCTGTCTGAGCGTTCTCTTCTCTATGTCTGTCTGTCTGCCTCTCTGTCTGTTTGCCTGTCTGTCTGTCTGCCTCTCTGTCTGTTTGCCTGTCTGTCTGTCTGTCTGTCTGAGCGTTCTCTTCTCTGTCTGTCTGTCTGTCTGAGCGTTCTTTTCTGGTCTCTCTACAGAGGCCAACGCTCAGTCTCTCTATGTGTCTCTGCAGGCCTTGTTCTCATGCACTGTAAAGGTCCTACTGTAAGTCAAGCGTTCCAGAGCTTACTGTACGGTACCTCCCCCCAAATCTCTCCCCACCCCCAGCGCTGCCAGAGCTGGATGAGCTGACCATGGAGCGCGTGCTGGTGGAGCTCGAGAGCGTGTGCGAGGAGAACATGCAGCGCGCCATCGAGACGGAGGAGGGGCTGGGCATCGAGTACGACGAGGACGTGGTCTGCGACGTCTGCAGGTCGCCGGAGGGAGAGGACGGCAACGAGATGGTCTTCTGCGACAAGTGCAACATCTGCGTCCATCAGGTCAGCGTTCAGCGCTGAGGTCAGGGGTTTAAGTTCACAGGGCAGGGCTTGAGAGGTCAGGGGTTAAGTTCAGAATGGCGGGGCCGGCTGGTAGCGAGCTGGAGAGGTGGTTTGGTTTGGTTGGTCGAGAGAGTTGGAGTTGGGTTAGGGTTAGGGTTAGAGGTGGTTTGGTTTGGTTTGGTTGGTCGAGAGGATAGGAGTTGGGTTAGGGCTAAGGGTGGTTTGGTTTGGTTTGGTTTGGTTGGTTGAGAGGTTAGGAGTTGGGTTAGGGCTAAGGGTGGTTTGGTTTGGTTTGGTTTGGTTGGTTGAGAGGTTAGGAGTTGGGTTAGGGCTAAGGGTGGTTTGGTTTGGTTGGTTGAGAGGTTAGGAGTTGGGTTAGGGCTAAGGGTGGTGTGGTTTGGTTGGTCGAGAGGTTAGGAGTTGGGTTAGGGCTAAGGGTGGTTTGGTTAGTCGAGAGGTAAGAGTTGGGTTAGGGCTAAGGGTGGTTTGGTTTGGTTGGTCGAGAGGATAGGAGTTGGGTTAGGGCTAAGGGTGGTTTGGTTTGGTTGGTTGAGAGGATAGGAGTTGGGTTAGGGCTAAGGGTGGTTTGGTTTGGTTGGTTGAGAGGATAGGAGTTGGGTTAGGGCTAAGGGTGGTTTGGTTTGGTTGGTTGAGAGGATAGGAGTTGGGTTAGGGCTAAGGGTGGTGTGGTTTGGTTGGTCGAGAGGTTAGGAGTTGGGTTAGGGCTAAGGGTGGTTTGGTTAGTCGAGAGGTAAGAGTTGGGTTAGGGCTAAGGGTGGTTTGGTGTGGTTTGGTTGGTCGAGAGGTTAGGAGTTGGGTTAGGGCTAAGGGTGGTTTGGTGTGGTTTGGTTGGTCGAGAGGTTAGGAGTTGGGTTAGGGCTAAGGGTGGTTTGGTTTGGTTTGGTTGGTCGAGAGGTTAGGAGTTGGGTTAGGGCTAAGGGTGGTTTGGTTTGGTTTGGTTGGTCGAGAGGTTAGGAGTTGGGTTAGGGCTAAGGGTGGTTTGGTTTGGTTTGGTTTGGTTGGTCGAGAGGATAGGAGTTGGGTTAGGGCTAAGGGTGGTTTGGTTTGGTTTGGTTGGTCGAGAGGTTAGGAGTTGGGTTAGGGCTAAGGGTGGTTTGGTGTGGTTGGTCGAGAGGATAGGAGTTGGGTTAGGGCTAAGGGTGGTTTGGTTTGGTTTGGTTGGTCGAGAGGATAGGAGTTGGGTTAGGGCTAAGGGTGGTTTGGTTTGGTTGGTCGAGAGGGTAGGAGTTGGGTTAGGGCTAAGGGTGGTTTGGTGTGGTTTGGTTGGTCGAGAGGATAGGAGTTGGGTTAGGGCTAAGGGTGGTTTGGTTTGGTTGGTCGAGAGGATAGGAGTTGGGTTAGGGCTAAGGGTGGTTTGGTTTGGTTGGTTGAGAGGATAGGAGTTGGGTTAGGGTTAGAGGTGGTTTGGTTTGGTTTGGTTGGTTGAGAGGTTAGGAGTTGGGTTAGGGCTAAGGGTGGTTTGGTTTGGTTGGTTGAGAGGTTAGGAGTTGGGTTAGGGCTAAGGGTGGTTTGGTGTGGTTGGTTGAGAGGATAGGAGTTGGGTTAGGGTTAGAGGTGGTTTGGTTTGGTTTGGTTGGTCGAGAGGATAGGAGTTGGGTTAGGGCTAAGGGTGGTTTGGTTTGGTTGGTCGAGGGGATAGGAGTTGGGTTAGGGCTAAGGGTGGTTTGGTTTGGTTGGTCGAGAGGATAGGAGTTGGGTTAGGGCTAAGGGTGGTTTGGTTTGGTTGGTCGAGAGGTTAGGAGTTGGGTTAGGGCTAAGGGTGGTTTGGTTTGGTTTGGTTGGTCGAGAGGGTAGGAGTTGGGTTAGTGCTAAGGGTGGTTTGGTTTGGTTGGTCGAGAGGATAGGAGTTGGGTTAGGGCTAAGGGTGGTTTGGTGTGGTTTGGTTGGTCGAGAGGATAGGAGTTGGGTTAGGGTTAGAGGTGGTTTGGTTTGGTTTGGTTGGTCGAGAGGGTAGGAGTTGGGTTAGTGCTAAGGGTGGTTTGGTTTGGTTGGTCGAGAGGATAGGAGTTGGGGGCAGAAAGGCCCACAGAGTGGCCAGCCTTGGGTAAACCTAGCCTCATACAGGAGGCTGTCAGTCAACACCCACTTGTGAAGCTGAGATTTTCTTATATACTAATACTTTACCTTCTTATACCCAATACCCTAACCCCCCTATACCCAATACCCTAACCCCCCTATACCCAATACCCTACCTAACTATACCCAATACCCTACCCCCCTATACCCAATACCCTACCTAACTATACCCAATACCCTACCTAACTATACCCAATACCCTACCTCCCTATACCCAATACCCTACCTCCCAATACCCTACCTCCCTATACCCAATACCCTACCTCCCTATACCCAATACCCTACCCCCCTATACCTCCCAATACCCCATACCCTACCTCCCTATACACAATACCCTACCTCCCTATACCTCCCTATACCCTACCCCCCTATACCCAATACCCTACCTCTCTATACCCCTCCCTAACTGGTCTGGTCCTCCCTCCCCAGGCGTGCTATGGGATCCTGAAGGTCCCCCAGGGTAACTGGCTGTGTCGGACCTGTGCCCTGGGGGTGCAGCCCAAATGCCTGCTGTGCCCCAAGAGGGGCGGGGCCCTGAAGCCCACCCGCAGCGGAACCAAGTGGGTCCACGTCAGCTGTGCCTTATGGATCCCTGAGGTGAGACACACACACACACACACACACACGCACACACACTTGCACACACACACACACACATCCTCAACACACACACACATCCTCCACGCACACACACATCCTCAACACACACACACATCCTCCACGCATACACACACACACACACATCCTCAACACACACACACATCCTCCACGCACACACACACACACACACACACACACACACATCCTCAACACACACACACATCCTCCACACACACACACACACACACATCCTCAACACACACACACATCCTCCACGCACACACACATCCTCAACACACACACACATCCTCCACGCATACACACACACACACACATCCTCAACACACACACACATCCTCCACGCACACACACACACACACACACACACACACACATCCTCAACACACACACACATCCTCCACACACACACACACACACACATCCTCAACACACACACACACACACACATCCTCAACACACACACACACATCCTCCACGCACACACACACACACATCCTCAACACACACACACATCCTCCACGCACACACACACACACACATCCTCAACACACACACACATCCTCCACGCACACACACACACACACACATCCTCAACACACATACACATCCTCCACGCACACACACACACACATCCTCAACACACACACATCCTCCACGCACACACACACACGAACACACACACACACACACACACACACACACACACACACACACACATATCCTCAACACACACACACACATCCTCAAGACATGCAAACACACACGCACACACACACACACACAGGAAATGCTAATTTGTACATTACACCGTCAACATTATTGGAGCAATGAGACAAACGTGTCCTACATGGTACAATGATGGTGGAATTAAGAGCTTTGATGCATCCCAGCTGTAATTGTTTTCAGTCAGCTGTGACCAGACTAATGGTTTTTGTTGTTTTGTTTGTATCCATTTACTTTTTTGTGTGAATATAAAATAACTCTCAGCTCTGTCTACCAAAGAGGCACAGATGTGTCAACATGACTCACACACACACGCGTGCGCGCGCACACACACACACACACACACACACACACACACACACACACACACACACACAC
>NW_028175827.1:0-29556 GCF_949987555.1 Borostomias antarcticus
AGAAGTGTCTTAGGAACATTCTGACTGTACATGCGTCCTGAGCGTTTTGGAACAGGATTAATGACCCTATCATGTAGAAGAGCACGCACCATTATAGGACCCATCATTAGAACATGTATTCTTGTGTTAGAAATGCTTTTATTCACATTTTCACATTCTGTGTTTCCATGCCTGGAAAATAATTTTCTCAGAGAGAGAGAAGTGTCTTAGGAGCATTTTGACTGTACATGCGCCCCGATGTATTTTGGTCAAAATGTATGTCTTTCCAATGTAGAATAGCACGCGCTATTATAGAAGTCCTCATTAGAACATGTATTCTCGTGGTAGAGATGCTTTCATTCACCTTTTCACAACTTGTCGTTCCATGCCTGGAGAACGCTTTTCTCAGAGAGAGAGAAGTGTCTTAGGAACATTCTGACTGTACATGCGTCCTGAGCGTTTTGGAACAGGATTAATGACCCTATCATGTAGAAGAGCACGCACCATTATAGGACCCATCATTAGAACATGTATTCTTGTGTTAGAAATGCTTTTATTCACATTTTCACATTCTGTGTTTCCATGCCTGGAAAATAATTTTCTCAGAGAGAGAGAAGTGTCTTAGGAGCATTTTGACTGTACATGCGCCCCGATGTATTTTGGTCAAAATGTATGTCTTTCCAATGTAGAATAGCACGCGCTATTATAGAAGTCCTCATTAGAACATGTATTCTCGTGGTAGAGATGCTTTCATTCACCTTTTCACAACTTGTCGTTCCATGCCTGGAGAACGCTTTTCTCAGAGAGAGAGAAGTGTCTTAGGAACATTCTGACTGTACATGCGTCCTGAGCGTTTTGGAACAGGATTAATGACCCTATCATGTAGAAGAGCACGCACCATTATAGGACCCATCATTAGAACATGTATTCTTGTGTTAGAAATGCTTTTATTCACATTTTCACATTCTGTGTTTCCATGCCTGGAAAATAATTTTCTCAGAGAGAGAGAAGTGTCTTAGGAGCATTTTGACTGTACATGCGCCCCGATGTATTTTGGTCAAAATGTATGTCTTTCCAATGTAGAATAGCACGCGCTATTATAGAAGTCCTCATTAGAACATGTATTCTCGTGGTAGAGATGCTTTCATTCACCTTTTCACAACTTGTCGTTCCATGCCTGGAGAACGCTTTTCTCAGAGAGAGAGAAGTGTCTTAGGAACATTCTGACTGTACATGCGTCCTGAGCGTTTTGGAACAGGATTAATGACCCTATCATGTAGAAGAGCACGCACCATTATAGGACCCATCATTAGAACATGTATTCTTGTGTTAGAAATGCTTTTATTCACATTTTCACATTCTGTGTTTCCATGCCTGGAAAATAATTTTCTCAGAGAGAGAGAAGTGTCTTAGGAGCATTTTGACTGTACATGCGCCCCGATGTATTTTGGTCAAAATGTATGTCTTTCCAATGTAGAATAGCACGCGCTATTATAGAAGTCCTCATTAGAACATGTATTCTCGTGGTAGAGATGCTTTCATTCACCTTTTCACAACTTGTCGTTCCATGCCTGGAGAACGCTTTTCTCAGAGAGAGAGAAGTGTCTTAGGAACATTCTGACTGTACATGCGTCCTGAGCGTTTTGGAACAGGATTAATGACCCTATCATGTAGAAGAGCACGCACCATTATAGGACCCATCATTAGAACATGTATTCTTGTGTTAGAAATGCTTTTATTCACATTTTCACATTCTGTGTTTCCATGCCTGGAAAATAATTTTCTCAGAGCGAGAGAAGTGTCTTAGGAGCATTTTGACTTTCCATGCGCCCCGATGTATTTTGGTCAAAATGTATGTCTTTCCAATGTAGAATAGCACGCGCTATTATAGAAGTCCTCATTAGAACATGTATTCTCGTGGTAGAGATGCTTTCATTCACCTTTTCACAACTTGTCGTTCCATGCCTGGAGAACGCTTTTCTCAGAGAGAGAGAAGTGTCTTAGGAAGATTCTGACTGTACATGCGTCCTGAGCGTTTTGGAACAGGATTAATGACCCTATCATGTAGAAGAGCACGCACCATTATAGGACCCATCATTAGAACATGTATTCTTGTGTTAGAAATGCTTTTATTCACATTTTCACATTCTGTGTTTCCATGCCTGAAAAATAATTTTCTCAGAGAGAGAGAAGTGTCTTAGGAGCATTTTGACTGTACATGCGCCCCGATGTATTTTGGTCAAAATGTATGTCTTTCCAATGTAGAATAGCACGCGCTATTATAGAAGTCCTCATTAGAACATGTATTCTCGTGGTAGAGATGCTTTCATTCACCTTTTCACAACTTGTCGTTCCATGCCTGGAGAACGCTTTTCTCAGAGAGAGAGAAGTGTCTTAGGAACATTCTGACTGTACATGCGTCCTGAGCGTTTTGGAACAGGATTAATGACCCTATCATGTAGAAGAGCACGCACCATTATAGGACCCATCATTAGAACATGTATTCTTGTGTTAGAAATGCTTTTATTCACATTTTCACATTCTGTGTTTCCATGCCTGGAAAATAATTTTCTCAGAGAGAGAGAAGTGTCTTAGGAGCATTTTGACTGTACATGCGCCCCGATGTATTTTGGTCAAAATGTATGTCTTTCCAATGTAGAATAGCACGCGCTATTATAGAAGTCCTCATTAGAACATGTATTCTCGTGGTAGAGATGCTTTCATTCACCTTTTCACAACTTGTCGTTCCATGCCTGGAGACCGCTTTTCTCAGAGAGAGAGAAGTGTCTAAGGAACATTCTGACTGTACATGCGTCCTGAGCGTTTTGGAACAGGATTAATGACCCTATCATGTAGAAGAGCACGCACCATTATAGGACCCATCATTAGAACATGTATTCTTGTGTTAGAAATGCTTTTATTCACATTTTCACATTCTGTGTTTCCATGCCTGGAAAATAATTTTCTCAGAGAGAGAGAAGTGTCTTAGGAGCATTTTGACTGTACATGCGCCCCGATGTATTTTGGTCAAAATGTATGTCTTTCCAATGTAGAATAGCACGCGCTATTATAGAAGTCCTCATTAGAACATGTATTCTCGTGGTAGAGATGCTTTCATTCACCTTTTCACAACTTGTCGTTCCATGCCTGGAGAACGCTTTTCTCAGAGAGAGAGAAGTGTCTTAGGAACATTCTGACTGTACATGCGTCCTGAGCGTTTTGGAACAGGATTAATGACCCTATCATGTAGAAGAGCACGCACCATTATAGGACCCATCATTAGAACATGTATTCTTGTGTTAGAAATGCTTTTATTCACATTTTCACATTCTGTGTTTCCATGCCTGGAAAATAATTTTCTCAGAGAGAGAGAAGTGTCTTAGGAGCATTTTGACTTTCCATGCGCCCCGATGTATTTTGGTCAAAATGTATGTCTTTCCAATGTAGAATAGCACGCGCTATTATAGAAGTCCTCATTAGAACATGTATTCTCGTGGTAGAGATGCTTTCATTCACCTTTTCACAACTTGTCGTTCCATGCCTGGAGAACGCTTTTCTCAGAGAGAGAGAAGTGTCTTAGGAACATTCTGACTGTACATGCGTCCTGAGCGTTTTGGAACAGGATTAATGACCCTATCATGTAGAAGAGCACGCACCATTATAGGACCCATCATTAGAACATGTATTCTTGTGTTAGAAATGCTTTTATTCACATTTTCACATTCTGTGTTTCCATGCCTGGAAAATAATTTTCTCAGAGAGAGAGAAGTGTCTTAGGAGCATTTTGACTGTACATGCGCCCCGATGTATTTTGGTCAAAATGTATGTCTTTCCAATGTAGAATAGCACGCGCTATTATAGAAGTCCTCATTAGAACATGTATTCTCGTGGTAGAGATGCTTTCATTCACCTTTTCACAACTTGTCGTTCCATGCCTGGAGAACGCTTTTCTCAGAGAGAGAGAAGTGTCTTAGGAACATTCTGACTGTACATGCGTCCTGAGCGTTTTGGAACAGGATTAATGACCCTATCATGTAGAAGAGCACGCACCATTATAGGACCCATCATTAGAACATGTATTCTTGTGTTAGAAATGCTTTTATTCACATTTTCACATTCTGTGTTTCCATGCCTGGAAAATAATTTTCTCAGAGCGAGAGAAGTGTCTTAGGAGCATTTTGACTTTCCATGCGCCCCGATGTATTTTGGTCAAAATGTATGTCTTTCCAATGTAGAATAGCACGCGCTATTATAGAAGTCCTCATTAGAACATGTATTCTCGTGGTAGAGATGCTTTCATTCACCTTTTCACAACTTGTCGTTCCATGCCTGGAGAACGCTTTTCTCAGAGAGAGAGAAGTGTCTTAGGAACATTCTGACTGTACATGCGTCCTGAGCGTTTTGGAACAGGATTAATGACCCTATCATGTAGAAGAGCACGCACCATTATAGGACCCATCATTAGAACATGTATTCTTGTGTTAGAAATGCTTTTATTCACATTTTCACATTCTGTGTTTCCATGCCTGAAAAATAATTTTCTCAGAGAGAGAGAAGTGTCTTAGGAGCATTTTGACTGTACATGCGACCCGATGTATTTTGGTCAAAATGTATGTCTTTCCAATGTAGAATAGCACGCGCTATTATAGAAGTCCTCATTAGAACATGTATTCTCGTGGTAGAGATGCTTTCATTCACCTTTTCACAACTTGTCGTTCCATGCCTGGAGAACGCTTTTCTCAGAGAGAGAGAAGTGTCTTAGGAACATTCTGACTGTACATGCGTCCTGAGCGTTTTGGAACAGGATTAATGACCCTATCATGTAGAAGAGCACGCACCATTATAGGACCCATCATTAGAACATGTATTCTTGTGTTAGAAATGCTTTTATTCACATTTTCACATTCTGTGTTTCCATGCCTGGAAAATAATTTTCTCAGAGAGAGAGAAGTGTCTTAGGAGCATTTTGACTGTACATGCGCCCCGATGTATTTTGGTCAAAATGTATGTCTTTCCAATGTAGAATAGCACGCGCTATTATAGAAGTCCTCATTAGAACATGTATTCTCGTGGTAGAGATGCTTTCATTCACCTTTTCACAACTTGTCGTTCCATGCCTGGAGAACGCTTTTCTCAGAGAGAGAGAAGTGTCTTAGGAACATTCTGACTGTACATGCGTCCTGAGCGTTTTGGAACAGGATTAATGACCCTATCATGTAGAAGAGCACGCACCATTATAGGACCCATCATTAGAACATGTATTCTTGTGTTAGAAATGCTTTTATTCACATTTTCACATTCTGTGTTTCCATGCCTGGAAAATAATTTTCTCAGAGAGAGAGAAGTGTCTTAGGAGCATTTTGACTGTACATGCGCCCCGATGTATTTTGGTCAAAATGTATGTCTTTCCAATGTAGAATAGCACGCGCTATTATAGAAGTCCTCATTAGAACATGTATTCTCGTGGTAGAGATGCTTTCATTCACCTTTTCACAACTTGTCGTTCCATGCCTGGAGAACGCTTTTCTCAGAGAGAGAGAAGTGTCTTAGGAACATTCTGACTGTACATGCGTCCTGAGCGTTTTGGAACAGGATTAATGACCCTATCATGTAGAAGAGCACGCACCATTATAGGACCCATCATTAGAACATGTATTCTTGTGTTAGAAATGCTTTTATTCACATTTTCACATTCTGTGTTTCCATGCCTGGAAAATAATTTTCTCAGAGAGAGAGAAGTGTCTTAGGAGCATTTTGACTTTCCATGCGCCCCGATGTATTTTGGTCAAAATGTATGTCTTTCCAATGTAGAATAGCACGCGCTATTATAGAAGTCCTCATTAGAACATGTATTCTCGTGGTAGAGATGCTTTCATTCACCTTTTCACAACTTGTCGTTCCATGCCTGGAGAACGCTTTTCTCAGAGAGAGAGAAGTGTCTTAGGAACATTCTGACTGTACATGCGTCCTGAGCGTTTTGGAACAGGATTAATGACCCTATCATGTAGAAGAGCACGCACCATTATAGGACCCATCATTAGAACATGTATTCTTGTGTTAGAAATGCTTTTATTCACATTTTCACATTCTGTGTTTCCATGCCTGGAAAATAATTTTCTCAGAGAGAGAGAAGTGTCTTAGGAGCATTTTGACTGTACATGCGCCCCGATGTATTTTGGTCAAAATGTATGTCTTTCCAATGTAGAATAGCACGCGCTATTATAGAAGTCCTCATTAGAACATGTATTCTCGTGGTAGAGATGCTTTCATTCACCTTTTCACAACTTGTCGTTCCATGCCTGGAGAACGCTTTTCTCAGAGAGAGAGAAGTGTCTTAGGAACATTCTGACTGTACATGCGTCCTGAGCGTTTTGGAACAGGATTAATGACCCTATCATGTAGAAGAGCACGCACCATTATAGGACCCATCATTAGAACATGTATTCTTGTGTTAGAAATGCTTTTATTCACATTTTCACATTCTGTGTTTCCATGCCTGGAAAATAATTTTCTCAGAGAGAGAGAAGTGTCTTAGGAGCATTTTGACTGTACATGCGCCCCGATGTATTTTGGTCAAAATGTATGTCTTTCCAATGTAGAATAGCACGCGCTATTATAGAAGTCCTCATTAGAACATGTATTCTCGTGGTAGAGATGCTTTCATTCACCTTTTCACAACTTGTCGTTCCATGCCTGGAGAACGCTTTTCTCAGAGAGAGAGAAGTGTCTTAGGAACATTCTGACTGTACATGCGTCCTGAGCGTTTTGGAACAGGATTAATGACCCTATCATGTAGAAGAGCACGCACCATTATAGGACCCATCATTAGAACATGTATTCTTGTGTTAGAAATGCTTTTATTCACATTTTCACATTCTGTGTTTCCATGCCTGGAAAATAATTTTCTCAGAGAGAGAGAAGTGTCTTAGGAGCATTTTGACTGTACATGCGCCCCGATGTATTTTGGTCAAAATGTATGTCTTTCCAATGTAGAATAGCACGCGCTATTATAGAAGTCCTCATTAGAACATGTATTCTCGTGGTAGAGATGCTTTCATTCACCTTTTCACAACTTGTCGTTCCATGCCTGGAGAACGCTTTTCTCAGAGAGAGAGAAGTGTCCTAGGAACATTCTGACTGTACATGCGTCCTGAGCGTTTTGGAACAGGATTAATGACCCTATCATGTAGAAGAGCACGCACCATTATAGGACCCATCATTAGAACATGTATTCTTGTGTTAGAAATGCTTTTATTCACATTTTCACATTCTGTGTTTCCATGCCTGGAAAATAATTTTCTCAGAGAGAGAGAAGTGTCTTAGGAGCATTTTGACTGTACATGCGCCCCGATGTATTTTGGTCAAAATGTATGTCTTTCCAATGTAGAATAGCACGCGCTATTATAGAAGTCCTCATTAGAACATGTATTCTCGTGGTAGAGATGCTTTCATTCACCTTTTCACAACTTGTCGTTCCATGCCTGGAGAACGCTTTTCTCAGAGAGAGAGAAGTGTCTTAGGAACATTCTGACTGTACATGCGTCCTGAGCGTTTTGGAACAGGATTAATGACCCTATCATGTAGAAGAGCACGCACCATTATAGGACCCATCATTAGAACATGTATTCTTGTGTTAGAAATGCTTTTATTCACATTTTCACATTCTGTGTTTCCATGCCTGGAAAATAATTTTCTCAGAGAGAGAGAAGTGTCTTAGGAGCATTTTGACTTTCCATGCGCCCCGATGTATTTTGGTCAAAATGTATGTCTTTCCAATGTAGAATAGCACGCGCTATTATAGAAGTCCTCATTAGAACATGTATTCTCGTGGTAGAGATGCTTTCATTCACCTTTTCACAACTTGTCGTTCCATGCCTGGAGAACGCTTTTCTCAGAGAGAGAGAAGTGTCTTAGGAACATTCTGACTGTACATGCGTCCTGAGCGTTTTGGAACAGGATTAATGACCCTATCATGTAGAAGAGCACGCACCATTATAGGACCCATCATTAGAACATGTATTCTTGTGTTAGAAATGCTTTTATTCACATTTTCACATTCTGTGTTTCCATGCCTGGAAAATAATTTTCTCAGAGAGAGAGAAGTGTCTTAGGAGCATTTTGACTGTACATGCGCCCCGATGTATTTTGGTCAAAATGTATGTCTTTCCAATGTAGAATAGCACGCGCTATTATAGAAGTCCTCATTAGAACATGTATTCTCGTGGTAGAGATGCTTTCATTCACCTTTTCACAACTTGTCGTTCCATGCCTGGAGAACGCTTTTCTCAGAGAGAGAGAAGTGTCTTAGGAACATTCTGACTGTACATGCGTCCTGAGCGTTTTGGAACAGGATTAATGACCCTATCATGTAGAAGAGCACGCACCATTATAGGACCCATCATTAGAACATGTATTCTTGTGTTAGAAATGCTTTTATTCACATTTTCACATTCTGTGTTTCCATGCCTGGAAAATAATTTTCTCAGAGAGAGAGAAGTGTCTTAGGAGCATTTTGACTGTACATGCGCCCCGATGTATTTTGGTCAAAATGTATGTCTTTCCAATGTAGAATAGCACGCGCTATTATAGAAGTCCTCATTAGAACATGTATTCTCGTGGTAGAGATGCTTTCATTCACCTTTTCACAACTTGTCGTTCCATGCCTGGAGAACGCTTTTCTCAGAGAGAGAGAAGTGTCTTAGGAACATTCTGACTGTACATGCGTCCTGAGCGTTTTGGAACAGGATTAATGACCCTATCATGTAGAAGAGCACGCACCATTATAGGACCCATCATTAGAACATGTATTCTTGTGTTAGAAATGCTTTTATTCACATTTTCACATTCTGTGTTTCCATGCCTGGAAAATAATTTTCTCAGAGAGAGAGAAGTGTCTTAGGAGCATTTTGACTGTACATGCGCCCCGATGTATTTTGGTCAAAATGTATGTCTTTCCAATGTAGAATAGCACGCGCTATTATAGAAGTCCTCATTAGAACATGTATTCTCGTGGTAGAGATGCTTTCATTCACCTTTTCACAACTTGTCGTTCCATGCCTGGAGAACGCTTTTCTCAGAGAGAGAGAAGTGTCTTAGGAACATTCTGACTGTACATGCGTCCTGAGCGTTTTGGAACAGGATTAATGACCCTATCATGTAGAAGAGCACGCACCATTATAGGACCCATCATTAGAACATGTATTCTTGTGTTAGAAATGCTTTTATTCACATTTTCACATTCTGTGTTTCCATGCCTGGAAAATAATTTTCTCAGAGAGAGAGAAGTGTCTTAGGAGCATTTTGACTTTCCATGCGCCCCGATGTATTTTGGTCAAAATGTATGTCTTTCCAATGTAGAATAGCACGCGCTATTATAGAAGTCCTCATTAGAACATGTATTCTCGTGGTAGAGATGCTTTCATTCACCTTTTCACAACTTGTCGTTCCATGCCTGGAGAACGCTTTTCTCAGAGAGAGAGAAGTGTCTTAGGAAGATTCTGACTGTACATGCGTCCTGAGCGTTTTGGAACAGGATTAATGACCCTATCATGTAGAAGAGCACGCACCATTATAGGACCCATCATTAGAACATGTATTCTTGTGTTAGAAATGCTTTTATTCACATTTTCACATTCTGTGTTTCCATGCCTGGAAAATAATTTTCTCAGAGAGAGAGAAGTGTCTTAGGAGCATTTTGACTGTACATGCGCCCCGATGTATTTTGGTCAAAATGTATGTCTTTCCAATGTAGAATAGCACGCGCTATTATAGAAGTCCTCATTAGAACATGTATTCTCGTGGTAGAGATGCTTTCATTCACCTTTTCACAACTTGTCGTTCCATGCCTGGAGAACGCTTTTCTCAGAGAGAGAGAAGTGTCTTAGGAACATTCTGACTGTACATGCGTCCTGAGCGTTTTGGAACAGGATTAATGACCCTATCATGTAGAAGAGCACGCACCATTATAGGACCCATCATTAGAACATGTATTCTTGTGTTAGAAATGCTTTTATTCACATTTTCACATTCTGTGTTTCCATGCCTGGAAAATAATTTTCTCAGAGAGAGAGAAGTGTCTTAGGAGCATTTTGACTGTACATGCGCCCCGATGTATTTTGGTCAAAATGTATGTCTTTCCAATGTAGAATAGCACGCGCTATTATAGAAGTCCTCATTAGAACATGTATTCTCGTGGTAGAGATGCTTTCATTCACCTTTTCACAACTTGTCGTTCCATGCCTGGAGAACGCTTTTCTCAGAGAGAGAGAAGTGTCTTAGGAACATTCTGACTGTACATGCGTCCTGAGCGTTTTGGAACAGGATTAATGACCCTATCATGTAGAAGAGCACGCACCATTATAGGACCCATCATTAGAACATGTATTCTTGTGTTAGAAATGCTTTTATTCACATTTTCACATTCTGTGTTTCCATGCCTGGAAAATAATTTTCTCAGAGAGAGAGAAGTGTCTTAGGAGCATTTTGACTGTACATGCGCCCCGATGTATTTTGGTCAAAATGTATGTCTTTCCAATGTAGAATAGCACGCGCTATTATAGAAGTCCTCATTAGAACATGTATTCTCGTGGTAGAGATGCTTTCATTCACCTTTTCACAACTTGTCGTTCCATGCCTGGAGAACGCTTTTCTCAGAGAGAGAGAAGTGTCTTAGGAACATTCTGACTGTACATGCGTCCTGAGCGTTTTGGAACAGGATTAATGACCCTATCATGTAGAAGAGCACGCACCATTATAGGACCCATCATTAGAACATGTATTCTTGTGTTAGAAATGCTTTTATTCACATTTTCACATTCTGTGTTTCCATGCCTGGAAAATAATTTTCTCAGAGAGAGAGAAGTGTCTTAGGAGCATTTTGACTGTACATGCGCCCCGATGTATTTTGGTCAAAATGTATGTCTTTCCAATGTAGAATAGCACGCGCTATTATAGAAGTCCTCATTAGAACATGTATTCTCGTGGTAGAGATGCTTTCATTCACCTTTTCACAACTTGTCGTTCCATGCCTGGAGAACGCTTTTCTCAGAGAGAGAGAAGTGTCTTAGGAACATTCTGACTGTACATGCGTCCTGAGCGTTTTGGAACAGGATTAATGACCCTATCATGTAGAAGAGCACGCACCATTATAGGACCCATCATTAGAACATGTATTCTTGTGTTAGAAATGCTTTTATTCACATTTTCACATTCTGTGTTTCCATGCCTGGAAAATAATTTTCTCAGAGAGAGAGAAGTGTCTTAGGAGCATTTTGACTGTACATGCGCCCCGATGTATTTTGGTCAAAATGTATGTCTTTCCAATGTAGAATAGCACGCGCTATTATAGAAGTCCTCATTAGAACATGTATTCTCGTGGTAGAGATGCTTTCATTCACCTTTTCACAACTTGTCGTTCCATGCCTGGAGAACGCTTTTCTCAGAGAGAGAGAAGTGTCTTAGGAACATTCTGACTGTACATGCGTCCTGAGCGTTTTGGAACAGGATTAATGACCCTATCATGTAGAAGAGCACGCACCATTATAGGACCCATCATTAGAACATGTATTCTTGTGTTAGAAATGCTTTTATTCACATTTTCACATTCTGTGTTTCCATGCCTGGAAAATAATTTTCTCAGAGAGAGAGAAGTGTCTTAGGAGCATTTTGACTGTACATGCGCCCCGATGTATTTTGGTCAAAATGTATGTCTTTCCAATGTAGAATAGCACGCGCTATTATAGAAGTCCTCATTAGAACATGTATTCTCGTGGTAGAGATGCTTTCATTCACCTTTTCACAACTTGTCGTTCCATGCCTGGAGAACGCTTTTCTCAGAGAGAGAGAAGTGTCTTAGGAACATTCTGACTGTACATGCGTCCTGAGCGTTTTGGAACAGGATTAATGACCCTATCATGTAGAAGAGCACGCACCATTATAGGACCCATCATTAGAACATGTATTCTTGTGTTAGAAATGCTTTTATTCACATTTTCACATTCTGTGTTTCCATGCCTGGAAAATAATTTTCTCAGAGAGAGAGAAGTGTCTTAGGAGCATTTTGACTGTACATGCGCCCCGATGTATTTTGGTCAAAATGTATGTCTTTCCAATGTAGAATAGCACGCGCTATTATAGAAGTCCTCATTAGAACATGTATTCTCGTGGTAGAGATGCTTTCATTCACCTTTTCACAACTTGTCGTTCCATGCCTGGAGAACGCTTTTCTCAGAGAGAGAGAAGTGTCTTAGGAACATTCTGACTGTACATGCGTCCTGAGCGTTTTGGAACAGGATTAATGACCCTATCATGTAGAAGAGCACGCACCATTATAGGACCCATCATTAGAACATGTATTCTTGTGTTAGAAATGCTTTTATTCACATTTTCACATTCTGTGTTTCCATGCCTGGAAAATAATTTTCTCAGAGAGAGAGAAGTGTCTTAGGAGCATTTTGACTGTACATGCGCCCCGATGTATTTTGGTCAAAATGTATGTCTTTCCAATGTAGAATAGCACGCGCTATTATAGAAGTCCTCATTAGAACATGTATTCTCGTGGTAGAGATGCTTTCATTCACCTTTTCACAACTTGTCGTTCCATGCCTGGAGAACGCTTTTCTCAGAGAGAGAGAAGTGTCTTAGGAACATTCTGACTGTACATGCGTCCTGAGCGTTTTGGAACAGGATTAATGACCCTATCATGTAGAAGAGCACGCACCATTATAGGACCCATCATTAGAACATGTATTCTTGTGTTAGAAATGCTTTTATTCACATTTTCACATTCTGTGTTTCCATGCCTGGAAAATAATTTTCTCAGAGAGAGAGAAGTGTCTTAGGAGCATTTTGACTGTACATGCGCCCCGATGTATTTTGGTCAAAATGTATGTCTTTCCAATGTAGAATAGCACGCGCTATTATAGAAGTCCTCATTAGAACATGTATTCTCGTGGTAGAGATGCTTTCATTCACCTTTTCACAACTTGTCGTTCCATGCCTGGAGAACGCTTTTCTCAGAGAGAGAGAAGTGTCTTAGGAACATTCTGACTGTACATGCGTCCTGAGCGTTTTGGAACAGGATTAATGACCCTATCATGTAGAAGAGCACGCACCATTATAGGACCCATCATTAGAACATGTATTCTTGTGTTAGAAATGCTTTTATTCACATTTTCACATTCTGTGTTTCCATGCCTGGAAAATAATTTTCTCAGAGAGAGAGAAGTGTCTTAGGAGCATTTTGACTGTACATGCGCCCCGATGTATTTTGGTCAAAATGTATGTCTTTCCAATGTAGAATAGCACGCGCTATTATAGAAGTCCTCATTAGAACATGTATTCTCGTGGTAGAGATGCTTTCATTCACCTTTTCACAACTTGTCGTTCCATGCCTGGAGAACGCTTTTCTCAGAGAGAGAGAAGTGTCTTAGGAACATTCTGACTGTACATGCGTCCTGAGCGTTTTGGAACAGGATTAATGACCCTATCATGTAGAAGAGCACGCACCATTATAGGACCCATCATTAGAACATGTATTCTTGTGTTAGAAATGCTTTTATTCACATTTTCACATTCTGTGTTTCCATGCCTGGAAAATAATTTTCTCAGAGAGAGAGAAGTGTCTTAGGAGCATTTTGACTGTACATGCGCCCCGATGTATTTTGGTCAAAATGTATGTCTTTCCAATGTAGAATAGCACGCGCTATTATAGAAGTCCTCATTAGAACATGTATTCTCGTGGTAGAGATGCTTTCATTCACCTTTTCACAACTTGTCGTTCCATGCCTGGAGAACGCTTTTCTCAGAGAGAGAGAAGTGTCTTAGGAACATTCTGACTGTACATGCGTCCTGAGCGTTTTGGAACAGGATTAATGACCCTATCATGTAGAAGAGCACGCACCATTATAGGACCCATCATTAGAACATGTATTCTTGTGTTAGAAATGCTTTTATTCACATTTTCACATTCTGTGTTTCCATGCCTGGAAAATAATTTTCTCAGAGAGAGAGAAGTGTCTTAGGAGCATTTTGACTGTACATGCGCCCCGATGTATTTTGGTCAAAATGTATGTCTTTCCAATGTAGAATAGCACGCGCTATTATAGAAGTCCTCATTAGAACATGTATTCTCGTGGTAGAGATGCTTTCATTCACCTTTTCACAACTTGTCGTTCCATGCCTGGAGAACGCTTTTCTCAGAGAGAGAGAAGTGTCTTAGGAACATTCTGACTGTACATGCGTCCTGAGCGTTTTGGAACAGGATTAATGACCCTATCATGTAGAAGAGCACGCACCATTATAGGACCCATCATTAGAACATGTATTCTTGTGTTAGAAATGCTTTTATTCACATTTTCACATTCTGTGTTTCCATGCCTGGAAAATAATTTTCTCAGAGAGAGAGAAGTGTCTTAGGAGCATTTTGACTTTCCATGCGCCCCGATGTATTTTGGTCAAAATGTATGTCTTTCCAATGTAGAATAGCACGCGCTATTATAGAAGTCCTCATTAGAACATGTATTCTCGTGGTAGAGATGCTTTCATTCACCTTTTCACAACTTGTCGTTCCATGCCTGGAGAACGCTTTTCTCAGAGAGAGAGAAGTGTCTTAGGAACATTCTGACTGTACATGCGTCCTGAGCGTTTTGGAACAGGATTAATGACCCTATCATGTAGAAGAGCACGCACCATTATAGGACCCATCATTAGAACATGTATTCTTGTGTTAGAAATGCTTTTATTCACATTTTCACATTCTGTGTTTCCATGCCTGGAAAATAATTTTCTCAGAGAGAGAGAAGTGTCTTAGGAGCATTTTGACTGTACATGCGCCCCGATGTATTTTGGTCAAAATGTATGTCTTTCCAATGTAGAATAGCACGCGCTATTATAGAAGTCCTCATTAGAACATGTATTCTCGTGGTAGAGATGCTTTCATTCACCTTTTCACAACTTGTCGTTCCATGCCTGGAGAACGCTTTTCTCAGAGAGAGAGAAGTGTCTTAGGAACATTCTGACTGTACATGCGTCCTGAGCGTTTTGGAACAGGATTAATGACCCTATCATGTAGAAGAGCACGCACCATTATAGGACCCATCATTAGAACATGTATTCTTGTGTTAGAAATGCTTTTATTCACATTTTCACATTCTGTGTTTCCATGCCTGGAAAATAATTTTCTCAGAGAGAGAGAAGTGTCTTAGGAGCATTTTGACTGTACATGCGCCCCGATGTATTTTGGTCAAAATGTATGTCTTTCCAATGTAGAATAGCACGCGCTATTATAGAAGTCCTCATTAGAACATGTATTCTCGTGGTAGAGATGCTTTCATTCACCTTTTCACAACTTGTCGTTCCATGCCTGGAGAACGCTTTTCTCAGAGAGAGAGAAGTGTCTTAGGAACATTCTGACTGTACATGCGTCCTGAGCGTTTTGGAACAGGATTAATGACCCTATCATGTAGAAGAGCACGCACCATTATAGGACCCATCATTAGAACATGTATTCTTGTGTTAGAAATGCTTTTATTCACATTTTCACATTCTGTGTTTCCATGCCTGGAAAATAATTTTCTCAGAGAGAGAGAAGTGTCTTAGGAGCATTTTGACTGTACATGCGCCCCGATGTATTTTGGTCAAAATGTATGTCTTTCCAATGTAGAATAGCACGCGCTATTATAGAAGTCCTCATTAGAACATGTATTCTCGTGGTAGAGATGCTTTCATTCACCTTTTCACAACTTGTCGTTCCATGCCTGGAGAACGCTTTTCTCAGAGAGAGAGAAGTGTCTTAGGAACATTCTGACTGTACATGCGTCCTGAGCGTTTTGGAACAGGATTAATGACCCTATCATGTAGAAGAGCACGCACCATTATAGGACCCATCATTAGAACATGTATTCTTGTGTTAGAAATGCTTTTATTCACATTTTCACATTCTGTGTTTCCATGCCTGGAAAATAATTTTCTCAGAGAGAGAGAAGTGTCTTAGGAGCATTTTGACTGTACATGCGCCCCGATGTATTTTGGTCAAAATGTATGTCTTTCCAATGTAGAATAGCACGCGCTATTATAGAAGTCCTCATTAGAACATGTATTCTCGTGGTAGAGATGCTTTCATTCACCTTTTCACAACTTGTCGTTCCATGCCTGGAGAACGCTTTTCTCAGAGAGAGAGAAGTGTCTTAGGAACATTCTGACTGTACATGCGTCCTGAGCGTTTTGGAACAGGATTAATGACCCTATCATGTAGAAGAGCACGCACCATTATAGGACCCATCATTAGAACATGTATTCTTGTGTTAGAAATGCTTTTATTCACATTTTCACATTCTGTGTTTCCATGCCTGGAAAATAATTTTCTCAGAGAGAGAGAAGTGTCTTAGGAGCATTTTGACTGTACATGCGCCCCGATGTATTTTGGTCAAAATGTATGTCTTTCCAATGTAGAATAGCACGCGCTATTATAGAAGTCCTCATTAGAACATGTATTCTCGTGGTAGAGATGCTTTCATTCACCTTTTCACAACTTGTCGTTCCATGCCTGGAGAACGCTTTTCTCAGAGAGAGAGAAGTGTCTTAGGAACATTCTGACTGTACATGCGTCCTGAGCGTTTTGGAACAGGATTAATGACCCTATCATGTAGAAGAGCACGCACCATTATAGGACCCATCATTAGGGGCCAGGCAGCGTAGCTGCCGGAACCCTATTGTATTTGCCTATATTATTATTATTATTCTCCTTCCACTGAAGTCTAACTTCCCATGGACAAAAAATCACCAAAATTTGCACATAGCTCCAGTACTATATCCAAAGTCCTCAACCTGCATTGTAGGTCAATAAACCTGAAGGTGGCGCTACAGCAACAGTCTAAAGTTTAAAACTTAAAAAAATCATAACAAATCAGCCATAGGTGCTATCACTGTAAAACCACCACGTGAATGTAGTCCCAAGTGAGACAAAACCTTCATACACTTTGACCTTGCAGGAATTTTGAAGTCCATCACTCTGATTTCTTCATAAACTGTAAAACCTATCAAACATATCTCCTCCCACATTTTTTGTTCAATTGACACCAAAATTAATATACTGTATCTACAGACTGTCCTTACCAAAGGATCCTCACAGATTTTTGAAATATGAAAAAGTGAGCCCACAGCACATCAAAAGGTTTCACTATTAACAGTTCTGTATAGTTCCTATTAATTCTCGCCAAATCAATGTCTGATCATCCTCATAAAGAGTGACAACATTGGCCACATATCCAAGATGTAGTATGATTTTTTTCAGAATTTTATCTCAAAAATTGAATTTTTAAAAATATGTTTAATTCTGTCCTCTGAAACCAACACTTCATACAGAGAAAACTACATTACCCACAATCCAACGCAAGCTCCACGAATCTGAGACATCGCAGTTGGCAACCCTACCCAACCCCCGCCGAGGATTACAATGACTAAATTGATTGATTGGCAACTGACTGAGTACACAGCTGCTGAAGTTAATGTTCAATTATGAAAAAAAAAAGCTAACAAAACCTGTAACCCACATTTTTCAATCAATTAATACTAAAGTTGCTACACTGGATCTTCAAACTGTCATTCACAAACTCATTGACCAGATTATTGAATTATCAAAATTGAGCTTACAATGCATTAAAATGTTTTACTTATTATTATTATTCTCCATCTTCCACTGAAGTCTTACTTCCTGTGGACAAAAAATCACAAAAATGTGCACATAGCTCCAGTACTAAACCCAAAGTCCTCAACCTGCATTGTAGGTCAATAAAGCTGAAGGTGGCGCTACAGCAACAGTCTAAAGTTTAAAACTTAAAAAAATCATAACAAATCAGCCATAGGTGCCATCACAGTAAAACCACCACGTGAATGTAGGCCCAAGTGAGACAAAACTTTCATACACTCTGACCTTGCAGGAATTTTGATTATTATTATTATTCTCCATCTTCCACTGAAGTCTAACTTCCCGTGGACAAAAAATCACCAAGAATTGCACATAGCTCCAGTAGTATACCCAAAGTCCTCAACCTGCATTGTAGGTCAATAAACCTGAAGGTGGCGCTACAGCAACAGTCTAAAGTTTAAAACTTAAAAAAATCATAACAAATCAGCCATAGGTGCTATCACTGTAAAACCACCACGTGAATGTAGGCCCAAGTGAGACAAAACTTTCATACACTTTGACCTTGCAGGAATTTTGAAGTCCATCACTCTGATTTCTTCATAAACTGTAAAACCTATCAAACCTATCTCCTCCCACATTTTTAGTTCAATTGACACCAAAATGGATCTACTGTATCTTCAGACTGTCCTTACCAAACGATCCTCACAGATTTTTGAAATATGAAAAATTGAGCCCACAGCACATCAAAAGGTTTTACTGTTAACAGTTCTGTATATAGTTCCTATTTATTCTCGCCAAATCAATGGCTGATCATCCTCATAAAAAGTGACAACATTAGCCACATATCCAAGATGTAGTATGATTTTTTTTTAGAATTTTATCTCAAAAATTGAATTTTTTAAAATATGTTTAATTCTGTCCTCTGAAACCAACACTTCATACAGAGAAAACTACGTTACCCATAATCCAACACAAGCTCCACGAATCGGAGACATCGCTGTTGGCAACCCTACCCAACCCCCGCCGAGGATTACAATGACTAAATCGATTGATTGGCAACTGACTGAGTACACAGCTGCTGAAGTTAATGTTCAATTATGAAGAAAAGCAAACAAAACCTGTAAAAATTAATAAACATATCTCATCCAACATTTTTCAATCAATTAACACCAAACTTGCTACACTGGATCTTCAGACTGTAATTCACAAACTCATTGACCATTGTTGAATTATCAAAATCGAGCTTACAACGCATCAAAATGTTTTACAAATGTTTTACGATACGAATGTACAAAATGAACATTGGAATGTCAACTTTCCTGTTGTCCTATTCTCTCGCTTATTGCTCCTAAACTTGTCGGAAATTGCCTGGCCCCGCCTCATCGCTGCGAAGCAGCTTTAATTAGAACATGTATTCTTGTGTTAGAAATGCTTTTATTCACATTTTCACATTCTGTGTTTCCATGCCTGGAAAATAATTTTCTCAGAGAGAGAGAAGTGTCTTAGGAGCATTTTGACTGTACATGCGCCCCGATGTATTTTGGTCAAAATGTATGTCTTTCCAATGTAGAATAGCACGCGCTATTATAGAAGTCCTCATTAGAACATGTATTCTCGTGGTAGAGATGCTTTCATTCACCTTTTCACAACTTGTCGTTCCATGCCTGGAGAACGCTTTTCTCAGAGAGAGAGAAGTGTCTTAGGAACATTCTGACTGTACATGCGTCCTGAGCGTTTTGGAACAGGATTAATGACCCTATCATGTAGAAGAGCACGCACCATTATAGGACCCATCATTAGAACATGTATTCTTGTGTTAGAAATGCTTTTATTCACATTTTCACATTCTGTGTTTCCATGCCTGGAAAATAATTTTCTCAGAGAGAGAGAAGTGTCTTAGGAGCATTTTGACTGTACATGCGCCCCGATGTATTTTGGTCAAAATGTATGTCTTTCCAATGTAGAATAGCACGCGCTATTATAGAAGTCCTCATTAGAACATGTATTCTCGTGGTAGAGATGCTTTCATTCACCTTTTCACAACTTGTCGTTCCATGCCTGGAGAACGCTTTTCTCAGAGAGAGAGAAGTGTCTTAGGAACATTCTGACTGTACATGCGTCCTGAGCGTTTTGGAACAGGATTAATGACCCTATCATGTAGAAGAGCACGCACCATTATAGGACCCATCATTAGAACATGTATTCTTGTGTTAGAAATGCTTTTATTCACATTTTCACATTCTGTGTTTCCATGCCTGGAAAATAATTTTCTCAGAGAGAGAGAAGTGTCTTAGGAGCATTTTGACTGTACATGCGCCCCGATGTATTTTGGTCAAAATGTATGTCTTTCCAATGTAGAATAGCACGCGCTATTATAGAAGTCCTCATTAGAACATGTATTCTCGTGGTAGAGATGCTTTCATTCACCTTTTCACAACTTGTCGTTCCATGCCTGGAGAACGCTTTTCTCAGAGAGAGAGAAGTGTCTTAGGAACATTCTGACTGTACATGCGTCCTGAGCGTTTTGGAACAGGATTAATGACCCTATCATGTAGAAGAGCACGCACCATTATAGGACCCATCATTAGAACATGTATTCTTGTGTTAGAAATGCTTTTATTCACATTTTCACATTCTGTGTTTCCATGCCTGGAAAATAATTTTCTCAGAGAGAGAGAAGTGTCTTAGGAGCATTTTGACTGTACATGCGCCCCGATGTATTTTGGTCAAAATGTATGTCTTTCCAATGTAGAATAGCACGCGCTATTATAGAAGTCCTCATTAGAACATGTATTCTCGTGGTAGAGATGCTTTCATTCACCTTTTCACAACTTGTCGTTCCATGCCTGGAGAACGCTTTTCTCAGAGAGAGAGAAGTGTCTTAGGAACATTCTGACTGTACATGCGTCCTGAGCGTTTTGGAACAGGATTAATGACCCTATCATGTAGAAGAGCACGCACCATTATAGGACCCATCATTAGAACATGTATTCTTGTGTTAGAAATGCTTTTATTCACATTTTCACATTCTGTGTTTCCATGCCTGGAAAATAATTTTCTCAGAGAGAGAGAAGTGTCTTAGGAGCATTTTGACTGTACATGCGCCCCGATGTATTTTGGTCAAAATGTATGTCTTTCCAATGTAGAATAGCACGCGCTATTATAGAAGTCCTCATTAGAACATGTATTCTCGTGGTAGAGATGCTTTCATTCACCTTTTCACAACTTGTCGTTCCATGCCTGGAGAACGCTTTTCTCAGAGAGAGAGAAGTGTCTTAGGAACATTCTGACTGTACATGCGTCCTGAGCGTTTTGGAACAGGATTAATGACCCTATCATGTAGAAGAGCACGCACCATTATAGGACCCATCATTAGAACATGTATTCTTGTGTTAGAAATGCTTTTATTCACATTTTCACATTCTGTGTTTCCATGCCTGGAAAATAATTTTCTCAGAGAGAGAGAAGTGTCTTAGGAGCATTTTGACTGTACATGCGCCCCGATGTATTTTGGTCAAAATGTATGTCTTTCCAATGTAGAATAGCACGCGCTATTATAGAAGTCCTCATTAGAACATGTATTCTCGTGGTAGAGATGCTTTCATTCACCTTTTCACAACTTGTCGTTCCATGCCTGGAGAACGCTTTTCTCAGAGAGAGAGAAGTGTCTTAGGAACATTCTGACTGTACATGCGTCCTGAGCGTTTTGGAACAGGATTAATGACCCTATCATGTAGAAGAGCACGCACCATTATAGGACCCATCATTAGAACATGTATTCTTGTGTTAGAAATGCTTTTATTCACATTTTCACATTCTGTGTTTCCATGCCTGGAAAATAATTTTCTCAGAGAGAGAGAAGTGTCTTAGGAGCATTTTGACTTTCCATGCGCCCCGATGTATTTTGGTCAAAATGTATGTCTTTCCAATGTAGAATAGCACGCGCTATTATAGAAGTCCTCATTAGAACATGTATTCTCGTGGTAGAGATGCTTTCATTCACCTTTTCACAACTTGTCGTTCCATGCCTGGAGAACGCTTTTCTCAGAGAGAGAGAAGTGTCTTAGGAACATTCTGACTGTACATGCGTCCTGAGCGTTTTGGAACAGGATTAATGACCCTATCATGTAGAAGAGCACGCACCATTATAGGACCCATCATTAGAACATGTATTCTTGTGTTAGAAATGCTTTTATTCACATTTTCACATTCTGTGTTTCCATGCCTGGAAAATAATTTTCTCAGAGAGAGAGAAGTGTCTTAGGAGCATTTTGACTGTACATGCGCCCCGATGTATTTTGGTCAAAATGTATGTCTTTCCAATGTAGAATAGCACGCGCTATTATAGAAGTCCTCATTAGAACATGTATTCTCGTGGTAGAGATGCTTTCATTCACCTTTTCACAACTTGTCGTTCCATGCCTGGAGAACGCTTTTCTCAGAGAGAGAGAAGTGTCTTAGGAACATTCTGACTGTACATGCGTCCTGAGCGTTTTGGAACAGGATTAATGACCCTATCATGTAGAAGAGCACGCACCATTATAGGACCCATCATTAGAACATGTATTCTTGTGTTAGAAATGCTTTTATTCACATTTTCACATTCTGTGTTTCCATGCCTGGAAAATAATTTTCTCAGAGAGAGAGAAGTGTCTTAGGAGCATTTTGACTGTACATGCGCCCCGATGTATTTTGGTCAAAATGTATGTCTTTCCAATGTAGAATAGCACGCGCTATTATAGAAGTCCTCATTAGAACATGTATTCTCGTGGTAGAGATGCTTTCATTCACCTTTTCACAACTTGTCGTTCCATGCCTGGAGAACGCTTTTCTCAGAGAGAGAGAAGTGTCTTAGGAACATTCTGACTGTACATGCGTCCTGAGCGTTTTGGAACAGGATTAATGACCCTATCATGTAGAAGAGCACGCACCATTATAGGACCCATCATTAGAACATGTATTCTTGTGTTAGAAATGCTTTTATTCACATTTTCACATTCTGTGTTTCCATGCCTGGAAAATAATTTTCTCAGAGAGAGAGAAGTGTCTTAGGAGCATTTTGACTGTACATGCGCCCCGATGTATTTTGGTCAAAATGTATGTCTTTCCAATGTAGAATAGCACGCGCTATTATAGAAGTCCTCATTAGAACATGTATTCTCGTGGTAGAGATGCTTTCATTCACCTTTTCACAACTTGTCGTTCCATGCCTGGAGAACGCTTTTCTCAGAGAGAGAGAAGTGTCTTAGGAACATTCTGACTGTACATGCGTCCTGAGCGTTTTGGAACAGGATTAATGACCCTATCATGTAGAAGAGCACGCACCATTATAGGACCCATCATTAGAACATGTATTCTTGTGTTAGAAATGCTTTTATTCACATTTTCACATTCTGTGTTTCCATGCCTGGAAAATAATTTTCTCAGAGAGAGAGAAGTGTCTTAGGAGCATTTTGACTGTACATGCGCCCCGATGTATTTTGGTCAAAATGTATGTCTTTCCAATGTAGAATAGCACGCGCTATTATAGAAGTCCTCATTAGAACATGTATTCTCGTGGTAGAGATGCTTTCATTCACCTTTTCACAACTTGTCGTTCCATGCCTGGAGAACGCTTTTCTCAGAGAGAGAGAAGTGTCTTAGGAACATTCTGACTGTACATGCGTCCTGAGCGTTTTGGAACAGGATTAATGACCCTATCATGTAGAAGAGCACGCACCATTATAGGACCCATCATTAGAACATGTATTCTTGTGTTAGAAATGCTTTTATTCACATTTTCACATTCTGTGTTTCCATGCCTGGAAAATAATTTTCTCAGAGAGAGAGAAGTGTCTTAGGAGCATTTTGACTGTACATGCGCCCCGATGTATTTTGGTCAAAATGTATGTCTTTCCAATGTAGAATAGCACGCGCTATTATAGAAGTCCTCATTAGAACATGTATTCTCGTGGTAGAGATGCTTTCATTCACCTTTTCACAACTTGTCGTTCCATGCCTGGAGAACGCTTTTCTCAGAGAGAGAGAAGTGTCTTAGGAACATTCTGACTGTACATGCGTCCTGAGCGTTTTGGAACAGGATTAATGACCCTATCATGTAGAAGAGCACGCACCATTATAGGACCCATCATTAGAACATGTATTCTTGTGTTAGAAATGCTTTTATTCACATTTTCACATTCTGTGTTTCCATGCCTGGAAAATAATTTTCTCAGAGAGAGAGAAGTGTCTTAGGAGCATTTTGACTGTACATGCGCCCCGATGTATTTTGGTCAAAATGTATGTCTTTCCAATGTAGAATAGCACGCGCTATTATAGAAGTCCTCATTAGAACATGTATTCTCGTGGTAGAGATGCTTTCATTCACCTTTTCACAACTTGTCGTTCCATGCCTGGAGAACGCTTTTCTCAGAGAGAGAGAAGTGTCTTAGGAACATTCTGACTGTACATGCGTCCTGAGCGTTTTGGAACAGGATTAATGACCCTATCATGTAGAAGAGCACGCACCATTATAGGACCCATCATTAGAACATGTATTCTTGTGTTAGAAATGCTTTTATTCACATTTTCACATTCTGTGTTTCCATGCCTGGAAAATAATTTTCTCAGAGAGAGAGAAGTGTCTTAGGAGCATTTTGACTGTACATGCGCCCCGATGTATTTTGGTCAAAATGTATGTCTTTCCAATGTAGAATAGCACGCGCTATTATAGAAGTCCTCATTAGAACATGTATTCTCGTGGTAGAGATGCTTTCATTCACCTTTTCACAACTTGTCGTTCCATGCCTGGAGAACGCTTTTCTCAGAGAGAGAGAAGTGTCTTAGGAACATTCTGACTGTACATGCGTCCTGAGCGTTTTGGAACAGGATTAATGACCCTATCATGTAGAAGAGCACGCACCATTATAGGACCCATCATTAGAACATGTATTCTTGTGTTAGAAATGCTTTTATTCACATTTTCACATTCTGTGTTTCCATGCCTGGAAAATAATTTTCTCAGAGAGAGAGAAGTGTCTTAGGAGCATTTTGACTGTACATGCGCCCCGATGTATTTTGGTCAAAATGTATGTCTTTCCAATGTAGAATAGCACGCGCTATTATAGAAGTCCTCATTAGAACATGTATTCTCGTGGTAGAGATGCTTTCATTCACCTTTTCACAACTTGTCGTTCCATGCCTGGAGAACGCTTTTCTCAGAGAGAGAGAAGTGTCTTAGGAACATTCTGACTGTACATGCGTCCTGAGCGTTTTGGAACAGGATTAATGACCCTATCATGTAGAAGAGCACGCACCATTATAGGACCCATCATTAGAACATGTATTCTTGTGTTAGAAATGCTTTTATTCACATTTTCACATTCTGTGTTTCCATGCCTGGAAAATAATTTTCTCAGAGAGAGAGAAGTGTCTTAGGAGCATTTTGACTTTCCATGCGCCCCGATGTATTTTGGTCAAAATGTATGTCTTTCCAATGTAGAATAGCACGCGCTATTATAGAAGTCCTCATTAGAACATGTATTCTCGTGGTAGAGATGCTTTCATTCACCTTTTCACAACTTGTCGTTCCATGCCTGGAGAACGCTTTTCTCAGAGAGAGAGAAGTGTCTTAGGAAGATTCTGACTGTACATGCGTCCTGAGCGTTTTGGAACAGGATTAATGACCCTATCATGTAGAAGAGCACGCACCATTATAGGACCCATCATTAGAACATGTATTCTTGTGTTAGAAATGCTTTTATTCACATTTTCACATTCTGTGTTTCCATGCCTGGAAAATAATTTTCTCAGAGAGAGAGAAGTGTCTTAGGAGCATTTTGACTGTACATGCGCCCCGATGTATTTTGGTCAAAATGTATGTCTTTCCAATGTAGAATAGCACGCGCTATTATAGAAGTCCTCATTAGAACATGTATTCTCGTGGTAGAGATGCTTTCATTCACCTTTTCACAACTTGTCGTTCCATGCCTGGAGAACGCTTTTCTCAGAGAGAGAGAAGTGTCTTAGGAACATTCTGACTGTACATGCGTCCTGAGCGTTTTGGAACAGGATTAATGACCCTATCATGTAGAAGAGCACGCACCATTATAGGACCCATCATTAGAACATGTATTCTTGTGTTAGAAATGCTTTTATTCACATTTTCACATTCTGTGTTTCCATGCCTGGAAAATAATTTTCTCAGAGAGAGAGAAGTGTCTTAGGAGCATTTTGACTGTACATGCGCCCCGATGTATTTTGGTCAAAATGTATGTCTTTCCAATGTAGAATAGCACGCGCTATTATAGAAGTCCTCATTAGAACATGTATTCTCGTGGTAGAGATGCTTTCATTCACCTTTTCACAACTTGTCGTTCCATGCCTGGAGAACGCTTTTCTCAGAGAGAGAGAAGTGTCTTAGGAACATTCTGACTGTACATGCGTCCTGAGCGTTTTGGAACAGGATTAATGACCCTATCATGTAGAAGAGCACGCACCATTATAGGACCCATCATTAGAACATGTATTCTTGTGTTAGAAATGCTTTTATTCACATTTTCACATTCTGTGTTTCCATGCCTGGAAAATAATTTTCTCAGAGAGAGAGAAGTGTCTTAGGAGCATTTTGACTGTACATGCGCCCCGATGTATTTTGGTCAAAATGTATGTCTTTCCAATGTAGAATAGCACGCGCTATTATAGAAGTCCTCATTAGAACATGTATTCTCGTGGTAGAGATGCTTTCATTCACCTTTTCACAACTTGTCGTTCCATGCCTGGAGAACGCTTTTCTCAGAGAGAGAGAAGTGTCTTAGGAACATTCTGACTGTACATGCGTCCTGAGCGTTTTGGAACAGGATTAATGACCCTATCATGTAGAAGAGCACGCACCATTATAGGACCCATCATTAGAACATGTATTCTTGTGTTAGAAATGCTTTTATTCACATTTTCACATTCTGTGTTTCCATGCCTGGAAAATAATTTTCTCAGAGAGAGAGAAGTGTCTTAGGAGCATTTTGACTGTACATGCGCCCCGATGTATTTTGGTCAAAATGTATGTCTTTCCAATGTAGAATAGCACGCGCTATTATAGAAGTCCTCATTAGAACATGTATTCTCGTGGTAGAGATGCTTTCATTCACCTTTTCACAACTTGTCGTTCCATGCCTGGAGAACGCTTTTCTCAGAGAGAGAGAAGTGTCTTAGGAACATTCTGACTGTACATGCGTCCTGAGCGTTTTGGAACAGGATTAATGACCCTATCATGTAGAAGAGCACGCACCATTATAGGACCCATCATTAGAACATGTATTCTTGTGTTAGAAATGCTTTTATTCACATTTTCACATTCTGTGTTTCCATGCCTGGAAAATAATTTTCTCAGAGAGAGAGAAGTGTCTTAGGAGCATTTTGACTGTACATGCGCCCCGATGTATTTTGGTCAAAATGTATGTCTTTCCAATGTAGAATAGCACGCGCTATTATAGAAGTCCTCATTAGAACATGTATTCTCGTGGTAGAGATGCTTTCATTCACCTTTTCACAACTTGTCGTTCCATGCCTGGAGAACGCTTTTCTCAGAGAGAGAGAAGTGTCTTAGGAACATTCTGACTGTACATGCGTCCTGAGCGTTTTGGAACAGGATTAATGACCCTATCATGTAGAAGAGCACGCACCATTATAGGACCCATCATTAGAACATGTATTCTTGTGTTAGAAATGCTTTTATTCACATTTTCACATTCTGTGTTTCCATGCCTGGAAAATAATTTTCTCAGAGAGAGAGAAGTGTCTTAGGAGCATTTTGACTGTACATGCGCCCCGATGTATTTTGGTCAAAATGTATGTCTTTCCAATGTAGAATAGCACGCGCTATTATAGAAGTCCTCATTAGAACATGTATTCTCGTGGTAGAGATGCTTTCATTCACCTTTTCACAACTTGTCGTTCCATGCCTGGAGAACGCTTTTCTCAGAGAGAGAGAAGTGTCTTAGGAACATTCTGACTGTACATGCGTCCTGAGCGTTTTGGAACAGGATTAATGACCCTATCATGTAGAAGAGCACGCACCATTATAGGACCCATCATTAGAACATGTATTCTTGTGTTAGAAATGCTTTTATTCACATTTTCACATTCTGTGTTTCCATGCCTGGAAAATAATTTTCTCAGAGAGAGAGAAGTGTCTTAGGAGCATTTTGACTGTACATGCGCCCCGATGTATTTTGGTCAAAATGTATGTCTTTCCAATGTAGAATAGCACGCGCTATTATAGAAGTCCTCATTAGAACATGTATTCTCGTGGTAGAGATGCTTTCATTCACCTTTTCACAACTTGTCGTTCCATGCCTGGAGAACGCTTTTCTCAGAGAGAGAGAAGTGTCTTAGGAACATTCTGACTGTACATGCGTCCTGAGCGTTTTGGAACAGGATTAATGACCCTATCATGTAGAAGAGCACGCACCATTATAGGACCCATCATTAGAACATGTATTCTTGTGTTAGAAATGCTTTTATTCACATTTTCACATTCTGTGTTTCCATGCCTGGAAAATAATTTTCTCAGAGAGAGAGAAGTGTCTTAGGAGCATTTTGACTGTACATGCGCCCCGATGTATTTTGGTCAAAATGTATGTCTTTCCAATGTAGAATAGCACGCGCTATTATAGAAGTCCTCATTAGAACATGTATTCTCGTGGTAGAGATGCTTTCATTCACCTTTTCACAACTTGTCGTTCCATGCCTGGAGAACGCTTTTCTCAGAGAGAGAGAAGTGTCTTAGGAACATTCTGACTGTACATGCGTCCTGAGCGTTTTGGAACAGGATTAATGACCCTATCATGTAGAAGAGCACGCACCATTATAGGACCCATCATTAGAACATGTATTCTTGTGTTAGAAATGCTTTTATTCACATTTTCACATTCTGTGTTTCCATGCCTGGAAAATAATTTTCTCAGAGAGAGAGAAGTGTCTTAGGAGCATTTTGACTGTACATGCGCCCCGATGTATTTTGGTCAAAATGTATGTCTTTCCAATGTAGAATAGCACGCGCTATTATAGAAGTCCTCATTAGAACATGTATTCTCGTGGTAGAGATGCTTTCATTCACCTTTTCACAACTTGTCGTTCCATGCCTGGAGAACGCTTTTCTCAGAGAGAGAGAAGTGTCTTAGGAACATTCTGACTGTACATGCGTCCTGAGCGTTTTGGAACAGGATTAATGACCCTATCATGTAGAAGAGCACGCACCATTATAGGACCCATCATTAGAACATGTATTCTTGTGTTAGAAATGCTTTTATTCACATTTTCACATTCTGTGTTTCCATGCCTGGAAAATAATTTTCTCAGAGAGAGAGAAGTGTCTTAGGAGCATTTTGACTGTACATGCGCCCCGATGTATTTTGGTCAAAATGTATGTCTTTCCAATGTAGAATAGCACGCGCTATTATAGAAGTCCTCATTAGAACATGTATTCTCGTGGTAGAGATGCTTTCATTCACCTTTTCACAACTTGTCGTTCCATGCCTGGAGAACGCTTTTCTCAGAGAGAGAGAAGTGTCTTAGGAAGATTCTGACTGTACATGCGTCCTGAGCGTTTTGGAACAGGATTAATGACCCTATCATGTAGAAGAGCACGCACCATTATAGGACCCATCATTAGAACATGTATTCTTGTGTTAGAAATGCTTTTATTCACATTTTCACATTCTGTGTTTCCATGCCTGGAAAATAATTTTCTCAGAGCGAGAGAAGTGTCTTAGGAGCATTTTGACTGTCCATGCGCCCCGATGTATTTTGGTCAAAATGTATGTCTTTCCAATGTAGAATAGCACGCGCTATTATAGAAGTCCTCATTAGAACATGTATTCTCGTGGTAGAGATGCTTTCATTCACCTTTTCACAACTTGTCGTTCCATGCCTGGAGAACGCTTTTCTCAGAGAGA
>NW_028175826.1:12500-15000 GCF_949987555.1 Borostomias antarcticus
ACGGGGTGAATGGGAATGTTATGAAGTCAGATGAGCTGAGAACGACAACATGGGTTTGGTTAGAGAGAGAGAGAGAGAGAGAGAGAGAGAGAGAGAGTGAGAGAGAGAGGGGGGGAGAGAGAGAGAGAGGGAGGAGGGGGCATAGGCCTATCTAACATGGCTGCTAATTTCCGAGGTCATTGAGCGTTATCGGCGGAGGGTCAACATATCGCCTCATTCTTCTGGAAATACACTGCAGAGCGAGTCCGTGTGCTGGCCTGCCGCCTGTTGCATTTGATCTGGGTGTTTTGTGTATGTATAAGAGAGAGAGAGAGAGAGAGAGAGAGAGAGAGAGAGAGAGAGAGAGAGAGAGAGAGAGAGAGAGAGAGAGAGGGTGGAGAGGAGGGGTAGAGAGAAGGGAGGGGGGAGTGTTATAAAAGCCCAAAGTCGTGTGTGTGTGTGTGTGTGTGTACTTGGTAACCCCGACAAAAGCAGCTGCTGCGCGCCTCCAGTTAACAAGCCGGTTGGCACACGGGAGCGCGTGGGAAGTGATTCCCCCACTCCACCTGCCGTCTGTGTACACATACGCGCGCGCGCGCACGCACACACACACACACACGCACACACACACAACCACACACACACACACACGGGGTCACGGACAGTCAACAAGATCTTGTGACACCCCGCCAAATGGTCACTATAGTGTCACCTCCTACCATGCGTGACGTGGGACAATAGCTTACAATGCAGGGAATGTCCACAAGCTATTAAACTCCCGAACGCAAAGACGGACATGAAAACATGGTTGGGCTATATTAGTTTCTGGAATATTTAAACAATTACTTCGGATCAGATGGAGCCGCAAAATTAGCACAGGCCTTATACATATTCCGTCAAAGCGATAAAACAACATCGCCATGCCATTTCCCCATATCGACATTTTCACATTAAATTAATTAGGCTAAAACGATCAAATATTACATCTATTTGTCTTAGTTTAGAGTTTTAATGAGCCTGGCTCAAAGAACAGCAACCTCGCAAACAACCACAGCAAAGCTTCAATTCTCCCCGATGAAAGGGGACCACCGCGGGCAAGCCTGTGTCGGGTCGCTCGGACGCTACCATGGGGCTAATAGCCACAGCAATTAAGCGAATTGTTCATTAGATACATTTAAAACTGTTCTTTGATTACTTCTGCCTTTGCGGACAATCACAATGGACAGCAGGCACGTCGAAAACAAAGCATTCAGAGGCGTTAAAACACGGCTCTCTCTCTGATATCGCAGGCTACACACACACACACACAAGCGCGCACACACGCGCCGCGCGCGCGCACACACACACACACACACACACTGAGAAAACACGCACGCATGTACGCGCGCACACACACACACACACACACATACACACACGCACACACACACTGGCGTAGCCTACATGTACGGGCACAGTCGAGCCCGGAATAACCGGACCATCGTTTCCTAGAGATCGCAATAACTTCCTCAACAAACACTCACAGCCTACTGCTCGCTCATTTAGGCTACAATAAAAGCGCTGCATCGAGATCAAAAACGTCTAACAGTAACAGCAACAACAACAAAAACTCACCGCAAAAGGAGTATAATCCAATTGATACCAATTATTATTATCTCCGCGATTGGGAAAGACGTACATCCATCCATTCGCTTTCAGCGCTCTGTCGAGAATAGGCTACTTTTGTTGTCACGTAGGAAGCTCCGACGCCTAGCGAGGCCACAGCGACGGGACGGAGCCAGCCGGCTGCCGAGTAGCGCCGGGAGGAGGGGCTTCCTCTCTTGCGGGGACAGACAGGGGGGGACAAGCACCTGCTCCCCCGTCACGCCTTCACAGCTCTGACCCCGCATTGTGCCCGCGGCCACGGAGGAGAATAGAGGGGCCAATGCTTCGCATTCCACACTTGACAGAAATGAAGTTGAAGTATTGCGGTGGCTTTGTTGCGTTACTACACATGTTATAAGCAGGGGGACATGGGGTTTGAGCCGACCGCTGTCAGTGGCTGGAAGGTGAGCGGCTCTAGAGGGTGGGCTGTTTAAACCGTTAAAGATGACTAGGAGATATGCAATTAAAACAACATTCCGTTTTTGAACACCATGCAAGGCGAACTGGTTTTATAACTAAGAGGCAGCTTATTTCAATGAATACGGTTTTAGAATGATCTATCAATATGAGTGGTCGCCTAGTTTATGTAGTCTAGATACCAATACCGTTTCTATATAATCCGTCTTGAAATGTTATGAAACTGAAAAAGCCATTTTAATAACGCAGAAAAGATTATTTCCACTAGTGTCCACAAGGGGACAGCCACCTACCAAGAGCTCAGATTCTGAGAAAGCGTCTTCCCAGTAAAGCTCTTCAAGACGAGCTCCTTCGCTCTGCCTTATCAATGGCGTTATTGTGGGTCACTCAATAAACCCGTCAGTGTCTGGAAAAACACGAGATTCGGATTGTGCGACCGCAGACTCCCCCCGTGATGAAG
>NW_028175826.1:22500-27500 GCF_949987555.1 Borostomias antarcticus
ACACACACACACACACACACACACACACACACACACACACACACTCTCCCTCCCCCCACTCTCCAACAGATGGTGCAGCAAAGGCGAGAGGATGGCTATAGCCAAGCCAATTATTTATCTAATTATGACTTACCACTTAATAGCATGGACTCCCCTGGAATGGCAACGTATTCAAATAGGGGTACTTAACCAGGTTATGCAAATGAGAATAGGGTGAACCGTGATTAAGGTAGTCATGATTCCATTGGATATGACATGATGAGATGACCGGCCACACCCTCGGCTAGGCTGGACCCACGCAAGTACACACGCACACACAAACACACGCACGCACGGACACACACACACGTCCGCTCACACACGTGCGCACACACACACAGATACAGTACCGCTGTCTCTGCTAATGTTGTTAATACAATGCATTGTTGTTTTGTTTTTCATGTTGGCATTGGTGCAGATAAATATAGCAGAAACAATATTGGCAGGGAGTGGAGAGGAAGAGAGAGTGTGCTTGTGTGATAGAGAGAGAGAGAGGGAGAGAGGGAGAGAGAGAGAGAGAGGGAGAGAATGTGCTTGTGTGATAGAGAGAGAGAGAGAGGGAGAGAGAGAGAATGAGAGAATGTGCTTTGTGATAGAGAGAGAGAGAGAGATAGAGAGAGGGAGAGAGAGAGAAGGAGAGAATGTGCTTGTGTGATAGAGAGAGAGAGAGAGGGAGATAATGTGCTTGTGTGATAGAGAGAGAGAGAGAGAGAGAGGGAGAGAGAGAGCGAAGAGCGAGAGTCTGTGAGTTCAAGCCCATGCTAATAGGGTAATTGCATTGATTTCCATTTAGCCGCAGCCTCTGATGTTATTTACAGCATTTAACCAAACAACAAGATCTACCTCTCTTTCTCTCTCTCTCTCTCTCTCTCTCTCTCTCTCTCTCGCTTTTAACCAGCCATGACATTCTGTCAGCCCCCCTCAACCATCTCCATCGCTCACGACAACTGCCAAGACGACCAAAGAGATAGACCTCTAACCCTGGTCTTGCTTCCTCCCTCTCTCCCTCTCTCTCTCTGTTAGCAAAATCCCTTTCTTTATTTCTCTGCTATATTATACTCCTCTAATCTCTGCTTTGAATTGGCGGTGGTTGTTGTTGTTGATGTTGATGTTGTTGCTGCCGCTGCCACCTCTCACTCTCCATCCTCTATCTTCACCACATTTCCTATCTGCCTCTCCACCCCTCCATCGTTCTCTCTCTCCTCACCTCATCTCACCTCCATCTCTCACTCCGCTCTCCATCCCTCCCTCCCTCCCTCTCTCCTCTCTACCCCTCCCTTCATTTGTCCATCTCTCCCACACACACACACTACTTTCCTCTCTCTCACTCTCCCACACGCGCACACATACACACACACTCTCCTTTCCTCTCTCGCTCTCCCACACGGGCGCGCACACGCACACACACACACGCACACACACGCACACACGCACACGCACACACACACACACACACAGACAGACACACATACACACATAGACACACTCTGTGTTTCCAGATCAGTATTCCACAGGCGTGGGGCCGTATTAGTGTGATATTAATGTGGCCATCACGTCCGGGACGGACTGACAGCGCTAAGCTTATCATCATCTACGCTGAACACGCCAAGGACTTCAGGGAGACAAGGCCCGGACTCAGTTCAAGAGCAACAGGGGAGGAGGGAGAGGGAGGGAGAGAGGGAGGGAGAGAGAGAGAGAGAGGGAGGGAGGGAGGGAGGGAGGGAGAGAGAGAGGGAGGGAGAGATATGGAGAGAGATAGATGGAGGGAGGTAGGGAGAAAGAGAGGGAGAGAGAGATGGAGAGAGGGAGAAGAGAGAGAGGGAGGGAGAGAGAGGAAGAGAGAGATGGAGGGAGGTAGGAAGAAGAGAGAGAAAGAGAGAGAGAAAGAGAGAGGGAGGAAGAGATAGGGAGGGAGAGAGGGAGGGAGAGATAGGGAGGGAGAGAGGGAGGGAGAGATAGGGAGGGAGAGAGGGAGGGAGAGATAGGGTGGGAGGGTCGGAGAGACAAAGAGGTTGTGAGACAAGGCGTCAGAGGTTGTAAACCCCAGTGGCTGTTTCCTCCTCGCCCGCGGTCGGCGCGTGAACACGGTAGGGGTCCGGTAGGGGTCCGGCGTGGCGGAGGGGAGCGCGCCAGGCGTGATCCATGCGCCGGATGGCACAGAAGGACGGCACACGCGTCTATTCATGTCAAAGAGGCGTGTGGGCGGTTGTATGTCTCTACATTCTCTGGATGTATGCATAATAGCCCTGTCTCCTACAGTGTGATCTAAAGGCCAAACACAGGATAGACTGGGAATATAAACAGGGCAGCCATCGTGAAAAACATCACACTGGAGCCATATTGCTCAGATCAGAGCTAAATCCCCCGTCATGCTCAGAAACAATGCTTTGGAGGTTATGATGCTGATCTCCTAAAATGTGTGTGTGTGTGTGTGTGTGTGTGTGTGTATAAGTGTGTTTTCTGATCTGCAGTGAGGATGCATATTCTAGTTTGGAGTACAGAGCCTGCTACTGAAGCTATGAGGTCACCCTTGCCTTTCAATAGGGGGTTCACACACACACACACACACACACACACACACACACACACACACACACACACACACCACAGTAGCATTCACTTAGTGGCAATAAGACGCTTCTATCCCAAAGAACACACACACACACACACACATACACACACACACACACACACACACACACACACACACACACACACACACTCAGACGGATAAGCAGAGGACTACCCTGGATCTGGAACTCTCTCAGGCACATGCACCCACACATGCACGCACACAAACACACACACACACACACACACACACACACACACACACACACACACACACTCAGACGGATAAGCAGAGGACTACCCTGGATCTGGAACTCTCTCAGGCACATGCACCCACACATGCACGCACACAAACACACACACACACACACACACACACACACACACATAAACGGCAGTAACAAAGCATGAACACTCATCTGGGCACTAAGACGGGAGAGAGAACGAGAGGATTTGGACTTGAACATGCCGCCTTCCTCCTCCTCCAGCTGCAGTATGGCTCCATCGCTCAGGAGTGTGTACTTGGCCTAGTGGCTATGTTTTTGATTGTGTGATTTTGTGTGTGTGTGTGTGTGTGTGTGTGTTAGGGCTGGGGCGACGCATCGACGTAATCAACATCATCGACTACGTAAATACGTCGACTTGCAAAACATCGCAAAGAAGTACAATGGCTGCACCCTCAAAATGAACAGCATTGGGAATTTATTTTAGATTTATTTCGGCAATATAAACGCTATCTTGCACCTTTTATCTTTCCCGCCCCACTTCTAACTAGCAATCAGATGAAGATATGCGTCTAGGAAGCATTTTCACTGTAAATGATCAGAAGTCTCTCGTCTCTCTTCCGCTCCGTGTTGGGTGACAGTGGCTCTACTGTTTTCTACTGCCTAGTAGTCTTCCGGTTGTCACCTCGTATGAACGCTCACAGTCCGAGCTGTTAATGATGTTCTATCGTTATGATATTTCATTAATCATCAAATCCAATCATAAAATAAACAATAGAAACTATGCGTGAGTATTAAACATTGATTTGACTGTAGTGTCAATTATTTGTCGCAACTGTTGTGAGCTGCTGTGTGTCGTTGTCATAAGGAGTCTCTGAGCACTCGTGGCCTGTAAGACTAAAGACAAGAGAGAGGCACGTTCAACACAGAGCTTCATCAACTGGGTGCTTTAAAATAGATTTTGTTTCAATGTAAAATAACATGAAAATCTGGTAACCCTACTCACACCGATCTAAAATTATACACATATGGGTTAGTGATTTAAAGCAATAATTCAGCAGCTAAATAATTTGGCTACAAATATGAAAGATTTTGCAATTTTTAAATGCCCTGCAGTCCAACTACTGTTACTTGTTACATTTTGTTGTTTTTAAGAGAGGATGATTGACTAAAATATTGAAATATTAATGAGACAACATTTTTATATTTATTTTGGGTAAATTAAGTGTTGAGCAATAAACTATAATCATTAACATAATTGTTAAATTAGTCATTATATTAATCGACTAATCTGAAAAAGAATTGCTGGATCAATCGTTAGAAAAATAGTCGATGCAGCCCTAGTGTGTGTGTGTGTGTGTGTGTGTGTGTGAGAACATCCTTAACTCTACCCTCTCTCTTTCTCAGTACCTCATTTATTGTCCAGTTGTCTGACACGCTCTGCCCAACTGCAGATGATGTGTGTGTTACCAGCCAGCAGGGTGAGCATGAGTGTGAAGCCAGTACGGCATGCGCTTGTGTGTGTGTGTGTTTCTGTGTGTGTGTGTTTCTGTGTGTGTGTTTCTGTGTGTGTGTGTGCGCGTGCGTGTGTGTGTGAGTGTGTGTGTGTGTGTGTGTGTGCGCGCGTGCGTGTGTGTGTGAGTGTGTGTGCGTGTGTGCGTGTGTGTGTGCGCATGCGTGTGTGTGTGTGAGAGAGAGAGGGTTTAGGAGGTCTCACCTGGGTGATGAGAAATTAACGCAGGCTCATTTTACTGCGTGTATTTTCATTTTACTGGTTCCGGGACCATCTGCTCGCCATCCTGCTCCTCACTACAAAAAAGACAAGCAGGCTATGCCCCTCCCCCTTCTCTCTCTCTCTCTCTCTCTGATTCGACACAGTGAGGGGTAGAGATAGCACCTCAAGGCCATGGTGTTACAGCCAGACTTTCAACCTCTCTCGATCTCTCTCTATCGCCCTCTCCCTCTCCTCTCTCTCTATCCTATCTTGACCCCCCCTACGCTCTCTCTCTCTCTCTCTCTCTTCATCCTCCCTCTCTTTTTATCCTCTCGTCCTCCCTCTCTCTAGTTTGCTGATGAAAGCGAGGGAGGGATCAGAGTGAAACATGGCCCTCGTTAACAGAGCTGTGTGTCCCAGAGCGCAGGCTTGATCCAGAGCTCAGACCCGCC
>NW_028175826.1:30000-32500 GCF_949987555.1 Borostomias antarcticus
ACCTCCATCGAATCGTCCTGCCCGACCAACGCACAGCGGGAATCAGAGTATCGCTTCCACATGGACTCCCGGGGCTCCGCCCACCCCCCCCCCCCCCCCCCCGCACTTGCCACGTCACCCACCGCCCCTCCCCCCTCTCCTGTCCTTCTACCTCCTCCCCCTGACCCTCCCCCCTTCTGGGCGGAGTCAGTCGAGCCATCCCCCCTCCCTCCCTCCCTCCCTCCCTGTCTGTCTCTCTCTATCTAACACACACACATGCACACGCGCACGGACGCACGCACGCACACATGCACACACACAGACACACACACACAGTACTAGTCCTAAGACCCTCCCCCCCAGTCCTCCTCTCCAACTCGTCTTTCATCCTCTCCCTCCCTCCCTCTGTCTCACCTTTCCTTCTCACCTTCTCTCCCTCCCTCCTCCGCCCTCTGTTCATTTGTCTGAGTCCTGCCAGAACCTCCCAGTGTGTGACACTCGCAGACCAGAGCAGACGAGCGCAGAGCCAGGGCCCAGCAGTCCACATCAATCACACCCAGAGCGAAGGGTCATCCAGACAGGCACTAATGACCCGGGGTGGGGGGGGGGGGGGGAGAGGTGATTCTACCCCGGCACTGGCTCAGGGTCAGAACACACTCATCTCTTTTCACTGCTGATACCAGGAGAAAGATCATCCGATTTCAGATCTGAGGATGAGGGCAACGCCTACTTTCAGCAGGGTTGTGCTCCGCCCCACATCTGCCCCATATACCCCACGTGTGTGTGTGTGTGTGTGTTGTGTGTGTGTGTGTGTGTGTGTGCGTGTGTGTCTCCTCTCTCCCATGCAGCGTTGCAGTAACCTCTGAGTGACCTTTCAGCATGTTGTGCCCCCTCCCCACAAACAAACAAACACAAACAAACATGCAGAAGCACACACACGCGCATACACATCCACACACCCACAAAAAAGTGAGGAACCAGAAGGGAAGTGTGTGGGATTCACAGCATCACACACACACACACACCAGCCGCACCACCACACGCACTGCGCGGCAGGGTGAGTGGGTAACGGTCTCCGAGTTGTTCGTTAACCCTGTGCCGTAAAACAAGAAGTGATGTAACAGTGATCTTGTCCATTCTCTCCGTCGCCCTTGCTCCTCCAGGAGGAAGCCATTAAGGCCGGGATGAGACGCCATGTTTGACTGGCATATCTATTCAGTTCACGTCTATCATCTCTCTGTCCTCTTCCCTACGGGCGGGGGGGGGGGGTGATCTGAACTGAATTTGACGTTAATAGGGTGTGTTCAACCCAGCACCCCTGCCAAAGAGAAAGAGAGAGAGAGAGAGAGAGAGAGAGAGAGAGAGGGGGGAAGAGAGAGAGTGAGAGAGAGAGAGAGAGAGACAGAGAGGGAGAGAGACAGGGGAGAGAGAGTGGGGGGAGAGAAAGAGACCTTGCCTGGAGTCTTTAACAGGATGTGATGAGCTCGCGCCGCTCTCTTAATCTCTCTCCCATAATTCATTTCCATTTCCTGTGTGCCGAGAGGCTGTCAGCTCTGCACCACTCAGACGAGAGCTTGCCCATGCACACACACATACACAAACACACACACACACACGCACACACACACACACACGCACACACACGCACACACACACACGCACACACGCACACACACACACGCACACACACACACGCACACACACACACACGCACACACACACACACACATGCACACAGGTACACATACACAAACACACACACATGCGCACATACACAAACACACACACACACACACACACACACACACATACAGAAACACACACACACACATACACATACATAAAGACACACACACCAAGGTACACACACATACAGACACACAAACCAAGGTTATAATAGTTTTGCTTTTTTCATTAGTTTTTATTTTCATATCGTTTTAACTTTTTGTTTTCTATTTCAGTTTAGTTTTAATTCGTTTTTATTAGTTTCAGTATTAGTTTTAGTTTTTCTTCTTCTTCTGCGCTAGCCTCTTGAAACTATCCTGATCTCGTGAGCTCACGTTGTTTCACTCTGTAAAAAAACATCAGGTGAATGTTAGGTTACTTCTGCTCAGGGGCACAGCTAGAAAGAGCTGGATAGATAGATAGATTTCATATCCACACAAAATACTGTATATGGCTTATGTATGAAATGAAAAATACAAAAACTAAATACATTTTCTCTATAATTTGAGTTCATTTTAGTTATTTTTGTAAACACAGTTTAAGTTAGTGATCATTCTAATTTTTATTTTTATTTCAGTTAACTAAAATGTTTTTTTCACACCTAGTTTTCGTTTTTTAGTTAGTTTTCGTTAACACACACACACACACACACACACACACACACACACACACACACAAAGACACATCTCTATATACACACACACACACACACACACACACACACACACACACACACACACACACACACACACACACACACACACACACACACACAACATAAGCTGTTATCCATTGT
>NW_028175826.1:37500-39144 GCF_949987555.1 Borostomias antarcticus
TCAGACTAGAGGCCAGTCCCTCAGACTAGAGGCCAGTCCCTCAGACTAGAGGCCAGTCCCTCAGACTAGAGGCTTCCAGTCCCTCAGACTAGAGGCCAGTCCCTCAGACTAGAGGCTTCCAGTCCCTCAGACTAGAGGCCAGTCCCTCAGACTAGAGGCTTCCAGTCCCTCAGACTAGAGGCTTCCAGTCCCTCAGACTAGAGGCCAGTCCCTCAGACTAGGGTCTAGCATTTTATTGCCTACTGAACAGTTTCATGTAGGCCGTGGGTGATGCGGAGTACCAAGTAAAAACACTCATTTTTATTCAATTTCCAAGTCTTTACTGTTGATTCATTAGACTAACCTTCCGTGCCTAGGAATGAAGAGAAGGAGCCACATTTGAGTTGAGTTGTCTGGTAATAAATGACATTATAGTGAAATCCCTTCAGTTTGTAGCTGAGCCTCCTTCTCCACCACAAGCTTCACTTTGTCCATCTTAATATTTTTATCTTTATCTTGAGTTCTAAACTCCTCTTGTATAGATACATCACATTGTCTTCTCCTAAAACGAATAAAATAAACTATAGCCTTTACTTGCTTTATTTAAGCGTCCCCTTGCAAGGCTCACAGAAAAAAGACACATATATACATGTACAGGCAAGCTTTACACCTCCTAATATACACATATGTGACTGCCACTGAGGGTTTGGTCCTGATGTCTGCCAAGGTCATTTTTCAGTTTTGTTTACTGATTATGGAAGTGTAAATTGTAAGCTTTCAAATTATGTGCCTTGCATTGAAATCTGCAAATATTTCAAAAAAATATGCTTCTGTGACTTTTGGTACACCTGAAATCACTAAGCATAGAAAAGGGCCTCAAAGATTCAGAGCTGTTCACACTTCTCACAGGACATGGATTTTGATGACAAAATATGACTATTTAGTGATTCTAAAACTGTTGTTTGATATATTGAGTAGGTTGTTCTCAACTTCAATTTTCATAATGTGAAAAAAGGAAAACAGAAAAAAAAAATATTAAACATATTTTGCCCGCAGACAGGAAGTGATGTCATCGAAGGAAGGACATTTTGAGGACATGAGGTGTTCATGAGGATGTTGATAAAACGTAGCCTATGCATTCACACAGTCGGCAATATTTTTCCAGCTTTCCTTCCTGCCTTTGGCAGAATTATATAGATGATATTTTTATAATATGGCTCCTCTTCTGTAAAATGTGGGGTACAGAGCTTGGTTATGCTTGCTTGCCGTCTACAACCGCTGTTTGCCTTGACCATGGCCGTGTCCAAATACCCACACTAAGGTTGCGATTGGTCATTTCATGCAAATATCTCCACTTTTACCGTGAACACACTCAGATAGATTGGACCAGCTGGGTAGATTTAATGAGTTGATAGCCACTCTAGAGAGAGAGAGAGGAGAGAGAGAGAGAGAGGAGAGAGAGAGAGAGAGAGAAAGAGAAAAAGAGAGAGAGAGTTTGTTTAAAGGGGAGTTGTATTTAAAGGGATACGGGGGTTCAGAGTGAACCAGCAAACAGAGGAAAAGGAGAGGGAGAAGTAGAGAGAAAATAAACAGATACATAGCAAGAGGTAGGGAGGGATACATAATAATATACAGATACATAGCAAGAGGTAGGGGAAGGAGGGA
>NW_028175825.1:0-11396 GCF_949987555.1 Borostomias antarcticus
AACCTTAGTACTACTGAGTATTAACTGGAGTATTAGATTCAAACAGCCTTAATACTACTGAGTATTAACTGAGTATTACATTCAAACAGCCTAAGTCATTGTTGCACTGGAGCGGCGATGTTCCTGCAGACCTGAAGTCAATTACAGCGAACGAGAGTTTTTCCTATTCTGCTCAGTGGCGTCTTGTGTCCACATTTACATGGTGATTTCTGATAACCTCCCACAAGCAATCACTGTAACATATGCGCCGAGACACTGAATAAGATGTGTGAGTGTGTGTGTGTGTGTGTGTGTGTGTGTGTGACGGCGACGGCGGGCACATCAGTATGCAGCTGTGATTTGTGTCTCTCGATCTACATCAGTTTTCCCTTTTTTCATACACCCCCTCCCCCCCCCGCCACAGCCAGCCCCCCCCAGCGCCGCCGCCGTCTCCCCGGCGTCCCGGCTGCCACGTTCCTCCAGCGTTTCAATTTGTTTGCGGTAATCGATCTCGCCCGCCGCGTCCGTACGTATGAAAATGAGATTTAAAAAAGCGCCAGCGCCGCGGAATTAACTTCCCTGCCCTCCATTAGCCACCAGGCTCCAGAGAGAGACGAGCCCCCCCCCCCCCCCCCCGGCCTCCGCCAGCCTCCAGCCCGCCTCCCCTCCCGGGGGCGGGACCGGCCACCACGGACCCCCATTAACGCAGAGGGCACGGCGGCGCTGATTGCTCTGTCCGCAATCGCCTGGGCCGCCGCATTGTAATCCACAAACACGCAGTTGGGATCACGCGCAAACACATGTTCGGTACACGCACTGCCGCACACACACACACACACACACACACACACACACACACACACACACACACACACACACACTCTAGGCCCAGCCTTTCCCCCCCTGTGAGAAGTAGCGGGCTGTTCTCCATCCCTTCTCCGTGCGAGAGAAGCGCATGTTTACAGCACGGGACTGCAGAACAGCGCCGGCAGGGAAATGGCTTCCAATGCTGCTGCTGCTGCTGCCCTTCTCTGTCTTACACACACACTCACACACACACACACACACTCACAGTACATCCGCTCAAGTTTTGAGAAAACACAGACCAGGCGGGAGAGTGACGCAAACGCCATCCTATGAAAGCGAGGTGGCGATATCCGTGATGGAAAGCCTTGGGGATACCCGGGTGTGTACGCCCCCCCCTCCCCCGCTAATCAGAAAACCCACGTCTCCCAGACGTTTCTGCTACCGCGGCACTTTTCCGGGGTGGGGTTGAAAGAACAAACGTAGCGCCTGTCAATCTCCCCGTGCCGTTTTTCCCCCTTACGCACGGCGTTTCTCCTCCCAGGGAGACCATCGCCCTGACGACCGGCAGCCCACATATTTACATGGTGTCACCACGGCGATAACAGTATTATTTTTCTGAGAGGCGGTGGGGGGGGGGGGGGGCGGGGGTCACAGCGTCGTAACTCCGCATTGGATTAATTTGCCATTTCACATCCAATTAATTGCGTCAACACTTTTGGAGTCCGATTCCATGAATCGCAATCTAATTAGGGGCTAATTTACTTTGGGAGGAGAGAGGAGGGGGGGGGTCGGAGCCTTTTTTCCTCTGTTAACTGCGACATTTATAAATACTCCATAAATTAATAGCCGACGGATTCTGAATTACGTCCCGTGGATTTATGGCGGCGGACGATAATTGTTTTTCCCCCTCTCCTCCGTCTCCGCCCGCGAGTCGAGTGGCGGGCGGACTCGATCGGTGGGGGGGGGGGGGATGAGACAGTGAGGGAGCGGATCTTAAACTTAGACAATGGCCTCGTCTCCGCGCGCATTGATGTGGCGTTATCGGCTCGGTGCGCCCTCCTCCTCCTCCACGACCGCCTCTCCTGCTGTCAAGTGGCCTCCCGCCGAATCTGAGGCAGATTAATGGCGCTGTGTTCAGCAGATATGAATGGTGTTTAGTGCCACTCGTATCGGTGCTTTGTGGTGCGTGCGTGTGTGTGTGTGATGTGTGTGTGTGTGTGAGAGAAACTGCTCGGTACGTACGGCCGCTTCAGGGCTCCTTCTCTAACATCATTGGACGGCACACGGCGAGCGTCGCCGTGGATCCCAGTGCCCTTTTCAGGCCGGTCGTCCCTGAGAGTACGAATCGAACCGCTTCTCTCCGTGTCTGGTCAGAACACCCCCCCCCCCCCCCCCCAGGCCGTCGTAACAGCGTTTAACCTCCTGTCGCTCCTTCCTTGAGGGCCTGACGCAGCCGAGAGGAACCAGGGGGCTCATTAGTGTGTGTGTGTGTGTGTGTGTATGTGCGTGTGTGTGTTGGGGAGCCGTGCATATGGGGGGGGGGGGGGGGGGGTCATGGGAGGCAAACAGAGATGCATTAGGCAACTCGGTTTCCATAGCGACGGCCTGCCCCTAGGACAGGCGAGGGGTTAAAAGCAGTGCTTTGGGGTCTCGTCTCTCTCTCTCTCTCTCTCTCTCTCTCAGATGTCTCTCTAGAGCTGTACTGACAGATGGGACCTAGACGCACCCACTCAACCCCATCCTCGACCCCCCCCACACACACACACACCCCGAACACCCTTGAGACTGTCTGCTGGGTGCACTTTCCAAAAGACGCAGCCCTCAGCTGTCTGTGTCAACATTGCTGCTGCCTCAGTAGCTAACACTACTGCAGTGCCCCCCATGAGATCTCTCTCCCTCCCTCCCTCCCTCCCTCTCTCTCTCTCTCTCTTCCTCCCTACCCTCTCTCTCTCTCAAGCACAGTCCCCCATCAGCTGGAAGTAAAAATGTCGGCCAGAAGTCACGGCTCCTTCCGTGGCTGACAGTAGAGCCGTTGTAGCAGGCCTGTAGAGGAGGGGCTAGGTCCGTGGGTTCCGTCAGGCTATTTAATCAGCCCCCCCCCTCGCACAATAGCAGCCCCGTAACCTCTTTGACCGGCTCAATGAGGGACCCCTCGCGCCGCCTGGCACTCTGCTGGGAGCGGCGAATCACAATGCCTGATTGTAACGCCCCGGACCCACCTCCTCCCCCCTCTCCCCACATCCCTGCCCGCCAACCCTGCTTTCTCATCATCATCATCATCATCATCATGTTTTTCCTTTTCTTTCTGCTTTCGCTCCCTTTGCTCTCTGACTGTTTCTCTCTTTTCTCTCTCTCTCTCTCTCTCTCTCTCTCTCTCTCTCTCTCTCTGTAATTAACCGTTGAGCGTGAGGGTTACGCCATAATTGCGAGCCTGGCAGGCGACTGCGGAGAGCCCCTCAGTCAGAGAGTTTAATAGAATTTACAGTGGGGCTCGTTACAGGCCTTTATTTAATTGCGCCGCACCCCTCCTCCTTTTCAACTTCAATTACAGCCCTCCGCCTCTGAGGTCTGCCACCCCCACCTGACTGAAAGGCTTTGCTGTTTGTTTGCCCCTCTTCCTCCTCCTCCTCCTCGCTCTCTCTTAGCTCTGTCGTTCTCTCTCTCTTTCTACCGTGTTCTGTCACTCTGGAGGTCTCCAGGGTCAAGGGTCAAAGGTAGCGTGTCACAAGTGAAATAAAAGGGGCGTGGTCCTCAGTCGCTGTGTTGTAATATCAGGGCAGATTAATACAATGAGACCGTAAAGACCATAGATTAAAACAGTAGGCAAGGAATAAACAGAGATAAAAGGAGGAAAGTCTCGAGATAGTCCGAGATCGACGCCTCCCAAAGTCTGGAAACATCTCGGCGCCGAAAACCAATGCTACCAAAACCGGGGGCTAATGCCTACATCTACCAATAGGACCCGGCTTACCGGGAATTATGTCCTCCAAACAAACTGGAGTGGAGAATCAAAACAAAAACATTCGCCGCCCCGTTAGGACGGCTCGCCGTAAAGATGTCGGATTGGTTCTGCGATGCAGTTTTCTCTCTCAAATTGTTTCCACCCACTTTTAGCGACGAAACCTGGACGAATGTCTTCAGTTCGGAGACCGACCCGTGAGTCTAAAAGGAGAATAAGGAAGTAGATGATGCGTCGCGTAGTCAGAAGGGTCACAGCCCATCTCTTAGGCTGGGTCAGACGGTAAACCAGGAGGTTAGAACATTGTGCCTCAATTTCTTCTCTCTCTCTTCCACTCTCCCTCTCTCCTCTCTCCCTCCCCCCCACTCTCTCCTCTCTCTCCCTCGCCAGTGATGTAACCCTGTCTGACTCGGTGCATCTTTTAAAATGCCGTCTCATCTCTGGGAATCCCCCTCTCTGCTCCCCCAAAGCGCTTCAGCATCCATCTTTTCATGTTTGCTCAGAGGGGTGTTTTACATTTACACACACAAACACACACACACATTCTTGCTCGGTCACACGCACACGTGGCTTCTCTCCGGAGAGCAGTGGTTTCCACTGAGATGGTTATTAAATACAGATCAGACCAAGTATGTCACACATTACCGCGTTAGAACGGCACTTTAAGAAGCGGATCGCCCCCCTGCCGCCGCCGTCGTTAGCGGTGCGGCGTGTGAGCGAGCGCCGCGAACGTGCGTCGTCTGCCGTGAGCGCCTTCATGGCTTTTTAATTCTTCTTTAAAAGCTCTGTTCTCACATTCTCTTTTAAACAAAAGAAGTGTGTGTGTGTTCAGCTGCAGCGGGACTCGCACACTACACACACATGTCATCACACCAGCCCTCCTGCCCCTACACACACACACATGCGTACTCCGTGGGGCTCTGATTTACAGATTTTATGCGGTGTGTGTGTGTGTGTGTGTGTGTGTGTGAGAGAGAGAGAGCGAGAGAGTGAGAGCGAGTGTGGCCCAGCGGCCCAGAGTCCATCTGCTTCCTGTAATGGATTCTCAACAGCGGTGAACAATGAGCTGTCTGAATCAGATGAACGACGAGGAGAGAAGGAGAGAGAGAGAGGGGGGGGGGGGGGGGGCGGGTGGAGGGAGAGGTATAGAGGGACAGGGTGAACTGGAGTAAGAGAAGGAGGTAGAGAGAGAGAGAGACCGCCACTGAAGGAAGGGAGAGAGATATGGAGCGATAGATATGGAGCGGCACAGAAAGAGAGACAGAGAGAGAGAAAGAGAGACTGATAGAGAAAGAGAGAGACTAATAGAGAGAGAGAGACTGGGAGAGAGAGAGAGAGAGAGGGCGGGAGAGAAGGAGCAGAGTAAGGGGGCAGGGCACAGAGGACGTGGCGTTCCGCTCTGTGATTGGCCGCGCCGGCGTCAGGCGGGCCGAGCTGAATTAAATCAGAGACGTGCGTCACCAGCAGCTCCAGGCAGGGGGGGGGGGGGGGGGGGGCGCGAGGGAGGGGGGGCGGAGAAGTAGTGTGTGTGTTGTGTACAAGAGAGAGAGAGATTTATGTCTTAGCTTAATGATGTTAAGTGTGAGTGTATCTGTGTGTGTTGTAGAGGGTGCGTGTGCGTGAGCCAGCGCTCGTGTGTCACCTAGCCCTCCCAGGGGGCCGAGAGGCGCTCCGTGCTGTTGGACAGGGGGACTTGGCTTTTGGCAGACGGGAGCGATTATTATGGGCTGGCTGTTTCCCCGCCAGTCGCCGCCACCACCAGCGCTGCGCACATTAGCGACAGCAGGCCCTTCTGCCGCGCACGGGCGGGATATTAAACACGCGCGTGCGCGCGCACCGCACACACTACCTGTCCTACATCTTCGCCGGGCTGTGTGGGCTGAGCACAGCTCTCGCGTTCCCGGGAGGGGGGGAGAGATGTGCTTCCTGATCGCTCGTCTGCATCTCTCTCTCTGCAGCACCATGTGTGAATCACTTCCTGTTCCCTTTCCCCTTCACTTTCTCTCTCTCTCTCCACTTTCTCTCTCCCTCCCTCTCTCTCTCTCTCTCACTTTCTCTCTCTCTCTCTCCCTCCCTCTCTCTCTCTCTCCCTCCCCCTCTCTCTCTCTCTCTCTCTCTCTCCCTCCCTTGAGAGGGTGGGTCTGCGGTTAAAACAACAGCACAAGGCATGCATACTCGTGTTTACATTAACCCATGTTGCAACTCGCAGCAACACTGAGGTCACGGTCTCCTGGGAGCCGAGCGCGTCAGCTCATAAGTAGACTCAGAGGATACACATGTAAACTAGCACAAAGGATGACATGCTAGATGTCAGGGGCATTTTACCATTCCTTTTCCCTCCCTCCCTCTCTCCCTCTCTTTCTCTCTCCCTCGTTGTCTTACACTCAGTCTCAGCACGCGCGACACACACACACACACACCTGTGCCTCCAAAGGTGCGTAAGTGTGTTTGTTTGTGTGTGTGTGCAGCCTCTAGCCCTCAGGCAGCCTGCCTGGTCCGGCCTGTGCTCTGCCCTGCTCCCCCATAGGGGCTAAGCTAGCTACGCTAAGCTCCTTTGCTGCTAGCAGCCTGCTAATACCACACCGGCTAACGATACTCCATTAGAGGAGAGGCATCTCTCTCTCTCTCTCTCTCTCTCTCTCTCTCATCTCTCTTTATCTCTCTCTGGAAAACAAGAATGCTAGGGTCGGGTAGAGATGAGGCGAGCAGCAGGTGTGTGTGTGCGCGCGCGTGTGTGTGTTGCTCAGACAGTGGATGCAGGCTGCCCTTTCATGTGCAGTTGGTCTGGCCTTCACAGCATATATCTGGCCATGGGGCGTCCAAGAAGGCTGTTGCAGCGGGAGGAGAAAATGGTGAAAGGAAAAAAGCCTCAAGGTTTCTTTTGATCTCCGGGCTCTTAAAGGTGCTCTAGATACCATTTTTATAGACGAATCATTAAAAAGATATATTAAAAAAACCTCAAGGCTTGTGTCCAATAGTATTACGACTCCTGATCGCTCCCGACGCGGGGGGCGGGAGGGGGGTCGGCAATACTTGCCTTTCTAAAAACTGTTGATATTTTGTTGTTTGTTCCTTGTCAATAAAAGATTCGTCTACACAAAAAAAATTATTTAACTATATCACCTTACGCCACATACATATTTATTCCGTCTTATTCTACCAGCCCGTGCCTCCGCCTCACTCCCAGTCCCATGTTAACCCCTCTCCTCCCGTTGTGTCTCCCTCCAGTGCCAGAGTCTGCTAAGCCCGGCCCCCTCCTCCTCCACCACCACCTCCCCAGCGTGACCCCCTCGCACCCCCCCCCCTCCTCCGCCTCCCCCGCCAGCGGCGGCAATGGCAAGCGCGCCCCCTCCGGTGCCCAGCAGACGCCAGCCCAGCAGCAGAGCCAGCCGCCCTCGTCCTCAGGCCCCCGCTACCCGCCCAGAGAGGTGCCCCCGCGCTTCCGCCAGCAGGAGCACAAGCAGCTACTGAAGAGGGGGCAGCCGCTCCCCCCCGGAGCCCTGAGCGCCCTCTCCTCCTCCTCCTGCTCTCAGGAGGCCACGTCCTCTTCGACCACCGCAGCCACCTCTTCGGGCAAACGCCACTCAGGTGAGTCGCTGGCCGCCGGGCATTGTGGGTCCGGGGATTCCTCCCGAGACTCGCCGTGACTCTGATGGTCAACGGTGGAACGGTCCCGTAGTCCCGTCTCTCGACTAGTAGAGCCCAGAAGAGAGACGTGATGCAGGCTCTGTTCTCTCTCTGGTGGAGACTCTGGGTCTTACTCTACACTAGGGAAATAAGGAGGACATGTACACACACACACACGCACACACACACATCTCCATCGCCCGCGGCCCCCCTTTAACGATCTCACCAATGGCGAGGAGGGCCACAGAGAAACGGTTCCTACTGATTCTGCCAGAGGGCTTGCGTTTAACATATATGTGTGTGTGTGTGTGTGTGTCTGTGCATGCGTAACCATGTGTGAGTATATGCGTGTCTGTTTGGACAAAAGATGGTCCTTGAGTAAATGGCTCTCAGCGTTTTGTATTTCCTCCCGTCTCTCTGTCAAGGACTAGAAAGCGCTATTCCAGCCGTAGAAGGTTTTCTACTGCGATGACGGTCTTACTTCCTCTACCCCCCACAGCAGTGCTCTGACTACCTTTATTCTACACGTTCACACGAGACTATGCAAATATAGATCCCCGCTTAAAACACACACAGACACACAAAAGACATCTGTAAAGGCGTATATCCACAGTGCAATCTTACTCTGTGATCTGAGGGGGAGTTTGCTGTAGAGTCTGTTTGCATCCCTCTCTCTCTCTCTCTCTCTCTCTCTCACTCCCTCTCTCTTTCTCTCCGTTCTCCCCTGCCTCCATCCCTCTCTTTTTTCACGCTGACATGCTGAGGCCCCCGGGCTGTAGACGCTCACTAAAGCCGGACTCTACCGAACTCTGCCGCGCCGTACCCTCCAGTCGAACCGAGCGGACGATTATCTTTGTATAACGGCCACTCTAGGGGGAGGACGGACGCAGGACGGAGGCCTAATAGCTGTCGAGTGTTCCCGGGGGGGGGGGGCACCTCTGGACAACATCGCCCCTGGCAAGAGAGCCTCGGGCTGGGTAGAGAGCTTCCCCCTCCCTCCCTCCCTCCCTCCCTCCCTCTGGCTTGACAAAATGCTACCCGGCTCCCCAGTGGATACTTGCCTTCCACCTGTGCTGGTGATGATGAAGTGCGTCCTCTTTTAGGGGGTCACGGCGGGGGGCCGTCCGGGGTCACGGGGGTCTTCGCCGCCAGCGAGATCATTAGGGGCCGGCGGCGGGGTCAGCGGAAGCCACTGGCCCGACCCAGTTGTGTCTCCCCTCCTCAGATCTGTGTCTGCCCTGCAGCCCAGCTGGCCTGGCAACATGGCCGCCCAACCCCCACACCCCGAGTCACAACCACCCCCTACTTATATCTGCACACACCGTCTGCAACCCCCATCCTTAAGAGGGGCCCCATCCCCCCTCATCTCCATATCCCCAGCTGATCTGGGACATCCGAGGGGTGTGGGGGTGGGGGGGGGCGTTCCTTCAGCCAGCCAGCCTCTGTAGTAGCAGGTGCTGGAGTGGGGGGGGGTCTGAGCCGCCAGACCAGACCAGACCCAGGCGGCAGACTGCCTCTGTCTGTGGGAAACTGCAGCCTAACAGCTGCCCCTGTGGAGTCTCTGTGGAGCACGTAGCCAGGAGGCAAGCTGCTGGCTGTTATTAGCACGCTAGCCCTGTCATATTAGCACGCTAGCCCTGTCATATCAGCACACTAGCCCTGTCATATTAGCACGCTAGCCCTGTCATATCAGCACGCTAGCCCTGTCATATCAGCACACTAGCCCTTCATATCAGCACGCTAGACCTGTCATATTAGCCCGCTAGTCCTCTTATATTAGCATGCTAGCTCTGTCATATCAGCACGCTAGCCCTCTTATATTAGCATGCTAGCTCTGTCATATCAGCACGCTAGCCCTCTTATATTAGCTCGCTAGCCCTGTCAGCACGCTAGCCCTCTTATATTAGCTCGCTAGCCCTGTCATATCAGCACGCTAGCCCGCTTATATTTGTATTTTCAACCCCTTTTTTATTTGGGTACTGGCTTACCTCAAAGCCTACGTGACGAGGCTACATTTCTGTTGTTCCTGTTGTTCTGGGAATGGCAGTGGAGGGAAGGCCAACATTGCGCCTTCTTAACCTCTAGCTCAGGGGTGGCCAACCAGTCAGAGACTAAGAGCCACAAAAATTACTGTGGTACCACCCAGAGCCACACCATATATACCAGCGTTTCTCAACCTTTTTTTCAGTCACCGCACCCTTCATAAGTACTTAAAATCCCAAGGCACCCCAGTCTAAAATAAGAAGAAAAACATTATTGTCCATTAAATATACATTTAAAGTTAATTTATTTAAAATGAATACATACAACAAGATATTTTCTGACATATTTTGGACTGGGCTGGGTTAGGCTGGACTGGGCTGGGTTAGGCTGGGCTGGGCTGGGTTAGGCTGGGCTGGACTGGGTTAGACTGGGCTGGGTTAGGCTGGGCTGGACTGGGTTAGGCTGGGCTGGACTGGGTTAGGCTGGACTGGGCTGGGTTAGGCTGGGCTGGACTGGGCTGGGTTAGGCTGGACTGGACTGGACTGGGCTGGGTTAGGCTGGACTGGACTGGACTGGACTGGGTTGGGCTGGACTGGGCTGGGTTGGGCTGGACTGGACTGGGCTGAGATTTGAGGCTTTGAAATGTCCCAATGATGTCTGGCATATCAGACAGAATGGCTTACCATTACGTTCTATGAAGAAAAAATTACTCTCCCCACTCGGGTAAAAAATGTCCTGTGTTCGTCTTCATATTTTCTTTTAGCTGCGCATTTCTTTCCAGCCATTCTTTGGTTGTGTACAGTAGCCTAGGCTACGTTAGCTTCTGTCGTAAAAGAGAATGACCCACGCAAAGCAAATTATTTTGTTTACAATAGGTGCGTTTACATGACAAATATTTTTCAATCTGGTTGATTTAAAGCTGATTTCAGCTTGAGCATATACATAGGATACAAAGTAAACTGGTTGGATGTTTACATGCGACAACGAAACAAATGTTTCGAACGCGCACGCAGCCGTGAGTGATTGCGTTACGATGGTTACAAACAGCTGACTACGGAACTGTCGAGCATGCCTTGATTAGTCAAGTCTTGAGCATGCGCAAAATGAACGCAGAACGCAGCATCAATCCGTTTCAAGGTAGTATACATGACGGACCAAACGGTTTCAATCGGGTTGGGGCATTTCAGTCGGATTGAGGTGTTTATATGACATATTTTCAATCGGTTTGGTCTTCCAAACCTATTTGAAACCGATTCAAACTGTCCATGTAAACGCACCTAATAATTTTGTTACCAAGGTGATTTGCTACCTATATGATTGGTTTGAAGTGGTTCTCACGCGACTTCCTCACTAGCGAAACGAATCATGATTTTATGACAAATCTGCAATAAACTAAAATGGGTGGGAAGAAATGCACAGCGAAACTAGAGAGAGAGAAACGTTCTTATGGAATGAATGAATTTATTTTTTAATGAAAGGATGGAAGAGCCGCAAGCCAACTTTTTGGTGGGGATGGATGGAGGAGCCGCACATTGACGGGCAAAGAGCCGCATGCGGCTCGCGAGCCGCGGGTTGGCCACCCCTGCTCTAGCTTGTTCTGTTTAAAGATGAAAGCGGGGAACAGAATCTGACTTAAAGATGTTCTGGATCAACCCCGCCTCCGGACCCGGCTGCGATTCCACACCGATGACATCAGGGGGGTATTTTTGGAGCTGCCTCTCAGACTGGGGCAGTGATGACCTCATCGGGATAGAGGGGTATATTTGGAGTGTGTTAAAGGTTGACCCGTGAGTGTCTCTCCTCTCGCAGGGTGAGGCAGAGAATGCCCGCTTTGACACACACACACACACACACACACACACACACACAGAGCCCCCTTGTGGCTTCATTAGCTCAGGCGGTGCCAGGGAAACCAGAGGAGCCATGTTGGTCACTCTCCTCTTCCATTCTCTCACCAGGGGAGCACAGACAAGAAGGATGAGGTTTTAAACCCCTCCTGTGGCCACTGTCGCTCTCTCACTTTCTCTCCCTCCCTCCCTCT
>NW_028175824.1:0-33859 GCF_949987555.1 Borostomias antarcticus
GATAGTAGCATAGTTGGGATGGACAGTAGCTAGCACATTGGATTGATAGTAGCATAGTTGGATGGACAGTAGCTAGCACATTGGATTGATAGTAGCATAGTTGGGATGGACAGTAGCTAGCACATTGGATTGATAGTAGCATAGTTGGGATGGACAGTAGCTAGCACATTGGATTGATAGTAGCATAGTTGGGATGGGACAGTAGCTTAGCACATTGGATTGATAGTAGCATAGTTGGGATGGACAGTAGCTAGCACATTGGATTGATAGTAGCATAGTTGGGATGGATGGACAGTAGCTAGCACATTGGATTGATAGTAGCATAGTTGGGATGGACAGTAGCTAACATTGGTTTGATAGTAGCATAGTTGGGATGGATGGACAGTAGCTAGCACATTGGATTGATAGTAGCATAGTTGGGATGGACAGTAGCTAGCACATTGGATTGATAGTAGCATAGTTGGGATGGATGGACAGTAGCTAGCACATTGGATTGATAGTAGCATAGTTGGGATGGACAGTAGCTAGCACATTGGTTTGATAGTAGCATAGTTGGGATGGATGGACAGTAACTAGCACATTGGATTGATAGTAGCATAGTTGGGATGGACAGTAGCTAGCACATTGGATTGATAGTAGCATAGTTGGGATGGACAGTAGCTAGCACATTGGATTGATAGTAGCATAGTTGGGATGGATGGACAGTAGCTAGCACATTGGATTGATAGTAGCATATTTGGGATGGACAGTAGCTAGCACATTGGATTGATAGTAGCATAGTTGGGATGGACAGTAGCTAGCACATTGGATTGATAGTAGCATAGTTGGGATGGATGGACAGTAGCTAGCACATTGGATTGATAGTAGCATAGTTGGGATGGACAGTAGCTAGCACATTGGTTTGATAGTAGCATAGTTGGGATGGATGGACAGTAGCTAGCACATTGGATTGATAGTAGCATAGTTGGGATGGACAGTAGCTAGCACATTGGATTGATAGTAGCATAGTTGGGATGGATGGACAGTAGCTAGCACATTGGATTGATAGTAGCATAGTTGGGATGGACAGTAGCTAGCACATTGGTTTGATAGTAGCATAGTTGGATGGATGGACAGTAGCTAGCACATTGGATTGATAGTAGCATAGTTGGGATGGACAGTAGCTAGCACATTGGATTGATAGTAGCATAGTTGGGATGGACAGTAGCTAGCACATTGGATTGATAGTAGCATAGTTGGGATGGATGGACAGTAGCTAGCACATTGGATTGATAGTAGCATAGTTGGGATGGACAGTAGCTAACACATTGGTTTGATAGTAGCATAGTTGGGATGGATGGACAGTAGCTAGCACATTGGATTGATAGTAGCATAGTTGGGATGGACAGTAGCTAGCACATTGGATTGATAGTAGCATAGTTGGGATGGACAGTAGCTAGCACATTGGATTGATAGTAGCATAGTTGGGATGGATGGACAGTAGCTAGCACATTGGATTGATAGTAGCATAGTTGGGATGGACAGTAGCTAACACATTGGTTTGATAGTAGCATAGTTGGGATGGATGGACAGTAGCTAGCACATTGGATTGATAGTAGCATAGTTGGGATGGACAGTAGCTAGCACATTGGATTGATAGTAGCATAGTTGGGATGGATGGACAGTAGCTAGCACATTGGATTGATAGTAGCATAGTTGGGATGGACAGTAGCTAGCACATTGGATTGATAGTAGCATAGTTGGGATGGACAGTAGCTAGCACATTGGATTGATTGTAGCATAGTTGGGATGGATGGACAGTAGCTAGCACATTGGATTGATAGTAGCATAGTTGGGATGGACAGTAGCTAGCACATTGGTTTGATAGTAGCATAGTTGGGATGGATGGACAGTAGCTAGCACATTGGATTGATAGTAGCATAGTTGGGATGGACAGTAGCTAGCACATTGGATTGATAGTAGCATAGTTGGGATGGACAGTAGCTAGCACATTGGATTGATAGTAGCATAGTTGGGATGGACAGTAGCTAGCACATTGGATTGATAGTAGCATAGTTGGGATGGACAGTAGCTAGCACATTGGATTGATAGTAGCATAGTTGGGATGGACAGTAGCTAGCACATTGGATTGATAGTAGCATAGTTGGGATGGACAGTAGCTAGCACATTGGATTGATAGTAGCATAGTTGGGATGGACAGTAGCTAACACATTGGTTTGATAGTAGCATAGTTGGGATGGACAGTAGCTAGCACATTGGTTTGATAGTAGCATAGTTGGGATGGATGGACAGTAGCTAGCACATTGGATTGATAGTAGCATAGTTGGGATGGACAGTAGCTAGCACATTGGATTGATAGTAGCATAGTTGGGATGGACAGTAGCTAGCACATTGGATTGATAGTAGCATAGTTGGGATGGACAGTAGCTAGCACATGGATTTATAGTAGCATAGTTGGGATGGACAGTAGCTAACACATTGGATTGATAGTAGCATAGTTGGGATGGACAGTAGCTAACACATTGGATTGATAGTAGCATAGTTGGGATGGACAGTAGCTAGCACATTGGATTGATAGTAGCATAGTTGGGATGGACAGTAGCTAGCACATTGGATTGATAGTAGCATAGTTGGGATGGATGGACAGTAGCTAGCACATTGGATTGATAGTAGCATAGTTGGGATGGACAGTAGCTAGCACATTGGTTTGATAGTAGCATAGTTGGGATGGATGGACAGTAGCTAGCACATTGGATTGATAGTAGCATAGTTGGGATGGACAGTAGCTAGCACATTGGATTGATAGTAGCATAGTTGGGATGGACAGTAGCTAGCACATTGGATTGATAGTAGCATAGTTGGGATGGACAGTAGCTAGCACATTGGATTGATAGTAGCATAGTTGGGATGGACAGTAGCTAGCACATTGGATTGATAGTAGCATAGTTGGGATGGACAGTAGCTAGCACATTGGATTGATAGTAGCATAGTTGGGATGGACAGTAGCTAGCACATTGGATTGATAGTAGCATAGTTGGGATGGATGGACAGTAGCTAGCACATTGGATTGATAGTAGCATAGTTGGGATGGACAGTAGCTAACACATTGGTTTGATAGTAGCATAGTTGGGATGGATGGACAGTAGCTAGCACATTGGATTGATAGTAGCATAGTTGGGATGGACAGTAGCTAGCACATTGGATTGATAGTAGCATAGTTGGGATGGATGGACAGTAGCTAGCACATTGGATTGATAGTAGCATAGTTGGGATGGACAGTAGCTAGCACATTGGTTTGATAGTAGCATAGTTGGGATGGATGGACAGTAGCTAGCACATTGGATTGATAGTAGCATAGTTGGGATGGACAGTAGCTAGCACATTGGATTGATAGTAGCATAGTTGGGATGGACAGTAGCTAGCACATTGGATTGATAGTAGCATAGTTGGGATGGACAGTAGCTAGCACATTGGTTTGATAGTAGCATAGTTGGGATGGATGGACAGTAGCTAGCACATTGGATTGATAGTAGCATAGTTGGGATGGACAGTAGCTAGCACATTGGATTGATAGTAGCATAGTTGGGATGGACAGTAGCTAGCACATTGGATTGATAGTAGCATAGTTGGGATGGATGGACAGTAGCTAGCACATTGGATTGATAGTAGCTTAGTTGGGATGGACAGTAGCTAACACATTGGTTTGATAGTAGCATAGTTGGGATGGATGGACAGTAGCTAGCACATTGGATTGATAGTAGCATAGTTGGGATGGACAGTAGCTAGCACATTGGATTGATAGTAGCATAGTTGGGATGGACAGTAGCTAGCACATTGGATTGATAGTAGCATAGTTGGGATGGATGGACAGTAGCTAGCACATTGGATTGATAGTAGCATAGTTGGGATGGACAGTAGCTAACACATTGGATTGATAGTAGCATAGTTGGGATGGACAGTAGCTAGCACATTGGATTGATAGTAGCATAGTTGGGATGGACAGTAGCTAACACATTGGTTTGATAGTAGCATAGTTGGGATGGACAGTAGCTAGCACATTGGTTTGATAGTAGCATAGTTGGGATGGATGGACAGTAGCTAGCACATTGGATTGATAGTAGCATAGTTGGGATGGACAGTAGCTAGCACATTGGATTGATAGTAGCATAGTTGGGATGGACAGTAGCTAGCACATTGGATTGATAGTAGCATAGTTGGGATGGACAGTAGCTAGCACATTGGATTTATAGTAGCATAGTTGGGATGGACAGTAGCTAACACATTGGATTGATAGTAGCATAGTTGGGATGGACAGTAGCTAACACATTGGATTGATAGTAGCATAGTTGGGATGGACAGTAGCTAGCACATTGGATTGATAGTAGCATAGTTGGGATGGACAGTAGCTAGCACATTGGATTGATAGTAGCATAGTTGGGATGGATGGACAGTAGCTAGCACATTGGATTGATAGTAGCATAGTTGGGATGGACAGTAGCTAGCACATTGGTTTGATAGTAGCATAGTTGGGATGGATGGACAGTAGCTAGCACATTGGATTGATAGTAGCATAGTTGGGATGGACAGTAGCTAGCACATTGGATTGATAGTAGCATAGTTGGGATGGACAGTAGCTAGCACATTGGATTGATAGTAGCATAGTTGGGATGGACAGTAGCTAGCACATTGGATTGATAGTAGCATAGTTAGGATGGACAGTAGCTAGCACATTGGATTGATAGTAGCATAGTTGGGATGGACAGTAGCTAGCACATTGGATTGATAGTAGCATAGTTGGGATGGACAGTAGCTAGCACATTGGATTGATAGTAGCATAGTTGGGATGGATGGACAGTAGCTAGCACATTGGATTGATAGTAGCATAGTTGGGATGGACAGTAGCTAACACATTGGTTTGATAGTAGCATAGTTGGGATGGATGGACAGTAGCTAGCACATTGGATTGATAGTAGCATAGTTGGGATGGACAGTAGCTAGCACATTGGATTGATAGTAGCATAGTTGGGATGGATGGACAGTAGCTAGCACATTGGATTGATAGTAGCATAGTTGGGATGGACAGTAGCTAGCACATTGGTTTGATAGTAGCATAGTTGGGATGGATGGACAGTAGCTAGCACATTGGATTGATAGTAGCATAGTTGGGATGGACAGTAGCTAGCACATTGGATTGATAGTAGCATAGTTGGGATGGACAGTAGCTAGCACATTGGATTGATAGTAGCATAGTTGGGATGGATGGACAGTAGCTAGCACATTGGATTGATAGTAGCTTAGTTGGGATGGACAGTAGCTAACACATTGGTTTGATAGTAGCATAGTTGGGATGGATGGACAGTAGCTAGCACATTGGATTGATAGTAGCATAGTTGGGATGGATGGACAGTAGCTAGCACATTGGATTGATAGTAGCATAGTTGGGATGGACAGTAGCTAGCACATTGGATTGATAGTAGCATAGTTGGGATGGATGGACAGTAGCTAGCACATTGGATTGATAGTAGCATAGTTGGGATGGACAGTAGCTAACACATTGGATTGATAGTAGCATAGTTGGGATGGACAGTAGCTAGCACATTGGATTGATAGTAGCATAGTTGGGATGGACAGTAGCTAGCACATTGGATTGATAGTAGCATAGTTGGGATGGACAGTAGCTAGCACATTGGATTGATAGTAGCATAGTTGGGATGGATGGACAGTAGCTAGCACATTGGATTGATAGTAGCATAGTTGGGATGGACAGTAGCTAGCACATTGGATTGATAGTAGCATAGTTGGGATGGACAGTAGCTAGCACATTGGATTGATAGTAGCATAGTTGGGATGGATGGACAGTAGCTAGCACATTGGATTGATAGTAGCATAGTTGGGATGGACAGTAGCTAGCACATTGGTTTGATAGTAGCATAGTGGGATGGATGGACAGTAGCTAGCACATTGGATTGATAGTAGCATAGTTGGGATGGATGGACAGTAGCTAGCACATTGGATTGATAGTAGCATAGTTGGGATGGACAGTAGCTAGCACATTGGATTGAAAGTAGCATAGTTAAGATGGACAGTAGCTAGCACATTGGATTGATAGTAGCATAGTTGGGATGGAGAGTAGCTAGCACATTGGATTGATAGTAGCATAGTTGGGATGGACAGTAGCTAGCACATTGGATTGATAGTAGCATAGTTGGGATGGACAGTAGCTAGCACATTGGATTGATAGTAGCATAGTTGGGATGGACAGTAGCTAACACATTGGTTTGATAGTAGCATAGTTGGGATGGACAGTAGCTAGCACATTGGTTTGATAGTAGCATAGTTGGGATGGATGGACAGTAGCTAGCACATTGGATTGATAGTAGCATAGTTGGGATGGACAGTAGCTAGCACATTGGATTGATAGTAGCATAGTTGGGATGGACAGTAGCTAACACATTGGATTGATAGTAGCATAGTTGGGATGGACAGTAGCTAACACATTGGATTGATAGTAGCATAGTTGGGATGGACAGTAGCTAGCACATTGGATTGATAGTAGCATAGTTGGGATGGATGGACAGTAGCTAGCACATTGGATTGATAGTAGCATAGTTGGGATGGACAGTAGCTAGCACATTGGTTTGATAGTAGCATAGTTGGGATGGATGGACAGTAGCTAGCACATTGGATTGATAGTAGCATAGTTGGGATGGACAGTAGCTAGCACATTGGATTGATAGTAGCATAGTTGGGATGGACAGTAGCTAGCACATTGGATTGATAGTAGCATAGTTGGGATGGACAGTAGCTAGCACATTGGATTGATAGTAGCATAGTTGGGATGGATGGACAGTAGCTAGCACATTGGATTGATAGTAGCATAGTTGGGATGGACAGTAGCTAACACATTGGTTTGATAGTAGCATAGTTGGGATGGATGGACAGTAGCTAGCACATTGGATTGATAGTAGCATAGTTGGGATGGACAGTAGCTAGCACATTGGATTGATAGTAGCATAGTTGGGATGGATGGACAGTAGCTAGCACATTGGATTGATAGTAGCATAGTTGGGATGGACAGTAGCTAGCACATTGGTTTGATAGTAGCATAGTTGGGATGGATGGACAGTAGCTAGCACATTGGATTGATAGTAGCATAGTTGGGATGGACAGTAGCTAGCACATTGGATTGATAGTAGCATAGTTGGGATGGACAGTAGCTAGCACATTGGATTGATAGTAGCATAGTTGGGATGGACAGTAGCTAGCACATTGGTTTGATAGTAGCATAGTTGGGATGGATGGACAGTAGCTAGCACATTGGATTGATAGTAGCATAGTTGGGATGGACAGTAGCTAGCACATTGGATTGATAGTAGCATAGTTGGGATGGACAGTAGCTAGCACATTGGATTGATAGTAGCATAGTTGGGATGGATGGACAGTAGCTAGCACATTGGATTGATAGTAGCTTAGTTGGGATGGACAGTAGCTAACACATTGGTTTGATAGTAGCATAGTTGGGATGGATGGACAGTAGCTAGCACATTGGATTGATAGTAGCATAGTTGGGATGGACAGTAGCTAGCACATTGGATTGATAGTAGCATAGTTGGGATGGACAGTAGCTAGCACATTGGATTGATAGTAGCATAGTTGGGATGGATGGACAGTAGCTAGCACATTGGATTGATAGTAGCATAGTTGGGATGGACAGTAGCTAACACATTGGATTGATAGTAGCATAGTTGGGATGGACAGTAGCTAGCACATTGGATTGATAGTAGCATAGTTGGGATGGACAGTAGCTAACACATTGGTTTGATAGTAGCATAGTTGGGATGGACAGTAGCTAGCACATTGGTTTGATAGTAGCATAGTTGGGATGGATGGACAGTAGCTAGCACATTGGATTGATAGTAGCATAGTTGGGATGGACAGTAGCTAGCACATTGGATTGATAGTAGCATAGTTGGGATGGACAGTAGCTAGCACATTGGATTGATAGTAGCATAGTTGGGATGGACAGTAGCTAGCACATTGGATTTATAGTAGCATAGTTGGGATGGACAGTAGCTAACACATTGGATTGATAGTAGCATAGTTGGGATGGACAGTAGCTAACACATTGGATTGATAGTAGCATAGTTGGGATGGACAGTAGCTAGCACATTGGATTGATAGTAGCATAGTTGGGATGGACAGTAGCTAGCACATTGGATTGATAGTAGCATAGTTGGGATGGATGGACAGTAGCTAGCACATTGGATTGATAGTAGCATAGTTGGGATGGACAGTAGCTAGCACATTGGTTTGATAGTAGCATAGTTGGGATGGATGGACAGTAGCTAGCACATTGGATTGATAGTAGCATAGTTGGGATGGACAGTAGCTAGCACATTGGATTGATAGTAGCATAGTTGGGATGGACAGTAGCTAGCACATTGGATTGATAGTAGCATAGTTGGGATGGACAGTAGCTAGCACATTGGATTGATAGTAGCATAGTTAGGATGGACAGTAGCTAGCACATTGGATTGATAGTAGCATAGTTGGGATGGACAGTAGCTAGCACATTGGATTGATAGTAGCATAGTTGGGATGGACAGTAGCTAGCACATTGGATTGATAGTAGCATAGTTGGGATGGATGGACAGTAGCTAGCACATTGGATTGATAGTAGCATAGTTGGGATGGACAGTAGCTAACACATTGGTTTGATAGTAGCATAGTTGGGATGGATGGACAGTAGCTAGCACATTGGATTGATAGTAGCATAGTTGGGATGGACAGTAGCTAGCACATTGGATTGATAGTAGCATAGTTGGGATGGATGGACAGTAGCTAGCACATTGGATTGATAGTAGCATAGTTGGGATGGACAGTAGCTAGCACATTGGTTTGATAGTAGCATAGTTGGGATGGATGGACAGTAGCTAGCACATTGGATTGATAGTAGCATAGTTGGGATGGACAGTAGCTAGCACATTGGATTGATAGTAGCATAGTTGGGATGGACAGTAGCTAGCACATTGGATTGATAGTAGCATAGTTGGGATGGATGGACAGTAGCTAGCACATTGGATTGATAGTAGCTTAGTTGGGATGGACAGTAGCTAACACATTGGTTTGATAGTAGCATAGTTGGGATGGATGGACAGTAGCTAGCACATTGGATTGATAGTAGCATAGTTGGGATGGATGGACAGTAGCTAGCACATTGGATTGATAGTAGCATAGTTGGGATGGACAGTAGCTAGCACATTGGATTGATAGTAGCATAGTTGGGATGGATGGACAGTAGCTAGCACATTGGATTGATAGTAGCATAGTTGGGATGGACAGTAGCTAACACATTGGATTGATAGTAGCATAGTTGGGATGGACAGTAGCTAGCACATTGGATTGATAGTAGCATAGTTGGGATGGACAGTAGCTAGCACATTGGATTGATAGTAGCATAGTTGGGATGGACAGTAGCTAGCACATTGGATTGATAGTAGCATAGTTGGGATGGATGGACAGTAGCTAGCACATTGGATTGATAGTAGCATAGTTGGGATGGACAGTAGCTAGCACATTGGATTGATTACATTACATTACATTACATTACAGTCATTTAGCAGACGCTTTTATCCAAAGCGACTAACAATAATTGCATTTAACGTAGGAAGAGCCAATGTACTACTACTTGCCAGAACTCACAAGTGCATCTTCTTTCTAAAACAAACAAGTGACTAAGAGCATAATCTAGTGCTGAAGCAAAGTGCAAGAATCACAATCTAAAGTACAGTGCAATATAATATAATAAGTGCTTAGGTGGGAGGATTGTTGTAGTACTTCTTGAAGAGATGAGTTTTGAGCCTGCGACGAAAGATGGGCAGCGACTCTGCTGTCCTGACATCAGTGGGCAGCTCATTCCACCACTGCGGGGCCAGGACAGAGAAGAGCCGTGACCGTGTCGATCGACCGCAGGAGCCTCGGAGTGACGGGGCAACCAGTCGCCCTGAGGTAGCAGAGCGTAGTGGTCGGGAGGGGATGTAGGGTTTGACCATGGCCTGGAGGTAGGAGGGGGCTGTTCCTTTCATTGCCCTGTAGGTTAGCGCCAGAGTTTTAAACTGGATGCGAGCCGCTACAGGGAGCCAGTGTAGGGAACGGAGAAGGGAAGTTGTGTGGGAGAACTTGGGGTGGTTGAACACCAGGCGAGCAGCAGCTTTCTGGACAAGTTCCAGAGGTTTAATGGCTGACGCCGGTGCCCCCGCGAGGAGGGAGTTGCAGTAGTCCAGGCGGGAGATGACCAGGGCCTGGATGAGTACCTGCGCCGTTTCATTAGTGAGGAAAGGGCGAATCCTCCTGATGTTGTAGAGCATGAATCTGCAGGAACGTGTGACGGATGTGACATGTGAGGAAAATGACAGTTGGTCATCCAGGGTCACACCCAGATTCCTCGCAGTCCGAGTCGGGGTCACCACTGTGTCTTCAATGGTGATGGCCAGGTCCCGGTGCGGACAGCCCTTCCCCGGGAGGAACAACAGCTCAGTCTTGTCCAGATTGAGCTTGAGGTGATGTGTCGTCATCCACTCCGAAATGTCAGCCAAGCACCCAGCTATGCGTGTCTCCACTTCTGTATCAGAAGGGGGAAATGACAGAACCAGTTGGGTGTCATCGGCATAGCAGTGATAGGAGAAGCCATGCGAGCGAATGACAGAGCCCAGAGATGTAGTGTAGAGGGAAAACAGGAGAGGACCCAGGACAGACCCTTGTGGAACCCCCGTAGTCAGACTACGCGATTCCGACGTCGACCCTCTCCATGTCACCTGGTAGGAGCGGCCCGTCAGGTAGGATGCAAACAGGGAGTGTGCAGAGCCAACGATGCCTTTCTCCTCGAGGGTGGAGAGGAGGATCTGGTGGTCTACCGTATCAAATGCTGCTGACAGGTCTAGGAGTATCAGGACAGAGGAGAGAGAGTTCGCTCTAGCGGCATGGAGTGACTCTGTTACTGCAAGGAGGGCGGTCTCTGTCGAGTGGCCAGCCTTGAACCCGGATTGGTGGGGATCTAGGAGGTCGTTCTGGTGGAGGTACGAAGACAGTTGGTTAAAGATAGCACGTTCAAGTGTTTTGGATAGAAAGGATAGAAGGGAAACCGGTCTGTAGTTTTTGACATCAGATGGGTCGAGAGATGGTTTCTTTAGGAGGGGGGTGACTCTGGCAGTCTTGAAAGCAGAGGGAAAACATCCTGAAACAAGAGATGCATTGATGAGGTGGGTTAGGAAGGGAAGGAGTTCGGGTGCAACAGACTGAAGGAGAGTCGAGGGAACAGGGTCTAGGGAGCACGTGGTGGGGCGGTTAGATGTTACAAGGTTGAGGGCCTCGTTGGGGGAGAGGGGAGAAAAGTGGGATAAGGTGGGGCGTGGAGAGGAGGGGGGGAGCAGGGAGTGGAGAGAGGGTGGGGATGGGGGGGTGAGTTTCGTGCATGGAGCGTTGACCGGGGGAGGGGGGAAAGAGGATCTGATATCGTTAACTTTCTTGTCAAAGAAGTTGGCGAAATCATCAGGGAGAAGGGAGGAGTTGGGAGTAGGAGGTGGGGGCTTGAGTAGTGAAGAGAAGGTTTCAAAGAGTTTTTTAGGATTGGAAGCAGAGGTTAAGATTTTAGAGCGGAAGAAAGCAGCTTTAGCAGCAGACAGAGAGGAGGAGAATGTGGAAAGAAGAGATTGGAAATTAAGAAGGTCCTCTGGGAGCTTGCCTTTCCTCCATTTGCGCTCAGCTATTCTCAGGCTCCGTCTATCAGTACGCACTGAGTCCGACAGCCATGGGGCAGGTGGAGTTGGGCGTGCAGGCCTGGAGGTGAGGGGACAGAGATTGTCCAGAGAAGAGGAAAGAGTAGAGAGGAGAAGATCAGTGGCAGTATCAGAGGGTAGGAGAGAGAAGGATTCAGGGGCGGGGAGGGCGGAGGTGACAGTAGAGGAAAGGTCAGTAGGGGAGAGCGAGCGGAGATGGCTACGGGCGGTAACCATGTGGGTAGGAGGAGGAGTTACAGGGGAAGAGGGGATGGAGAGGGAGTAGGACATGAAATAGTGGTCAGAGAGATGGAGGGGAGTGACAGAGAGGTTAGGGGTGGAACAGTGTCTAGTGAAGATGAGATCCAGCTGGTTGCCGGCTTTGTGAGTGGGAGGAGAAGAAGAGAGGTGAAGATCGAAGGAGGAGAGGAAGGAGAGGAAAGGTTCCAATTTCTCACTCTGGATGTTGAAGTCCCCGAGAAGGATGAGTGCGGACCCATCATCTGGGAAGTGCGAAACTAGTGTATCGAGCTCCTCTAGGAATTCACCAAGAGGACCTGGTGGGCGATACACAACAGCAATGGTGAGCTTGATTGGATACATGACAGAGACAGCATGGAATTCAAAAGAGGGAGGGGAGAACTGTGGGATGGAGACGAGTGAGTATTTCCATGTTGGGGAAATGAGCAGGCCAGTACCACCACCTCGCCTCGCAGCTCTGGGAGTGTGGGAGAAAGAATACACATCTGACAGGGCTGCGGGTGTGGCAGTGTTCTCTGGTGTGATCCATGTCTCGGTGAGAGCAAGGAAGCTGAGGGAGAGCAAGGATGCATAGCCTGAGATAAACTCAGCTTTGGGCACCGCCGACTGGCAATTCCAAAGTCCCCCTGTCACCACTTGCTCTCTATGAGTTGAGACAGTCGGATAGATGAGGTTAGAGGGGTTACGGAGTCTGGGGGTGACCCAGTGTCTGCGTGACCCCCGGAGAGGGAACACAACAGGAATAGGATGCAAACACATAATTGTAACAAAACAGGTACAGAGGTAAATGTAGACGTACTACCTTCCTGACAGTCTTACTTGACAAAGTCGCTCTTGAATAAGTCGCCCGGTGCCTTTGGCCGCCCTAGCCTTCGGTCGCACGCCGGAGGGAGCTGTCGCCTTCCCGCTGTCGCCGTCTAAGCCGTCAATGCTTAAGGCCTGTCACTGCTGATTGCTAATCGTCTGCCAGGAGAGTAGGCCAATCCCACAGCCCACTCAACAGGGCAATTAGTCTAGCTCAGGCCGAAACTAACTCTCACAATAACCTTGAATAACAAAGCAGTTTCACCACAACACTGATGACTTAGCACTAGCCAGTAGAGAAACCAAAATATACTTATGTTTCTAGTTCAGTCTAGTAGCTCCAAGTTCCTTCCAGGGGTTAATGCAATCTGGGGAACACTTGGCCCTGTGCTGTTTATAAATCCTCACTTCAGCAGGCCACTCCCACAGCCCACTCAACAGGGCAATTAGTCTAGCTCAGGCCGAAACTAACTCTCACAATAACCTTGAATAACAAAGCAGTTTCACCACAACACTGATGACTTAGCACTAGCCAGTAGAGAAACCAAAATATACTTATGTTTCTAGTTCAGTCTAGTAGCTCCAAGTTCCTTCCAGGGGTTAATGCAATCTGGGGAACACTTGGCCCTGTGCTGTTTATAAATCCTCACTTCAGCAGGCCACTCCCACAGCCCACTCAACAGGGCAATTAGTCTAGCTCAGGCCGAAACTAACTCTCACAATAACCTTGAATAACAAAGCAGTTTCACCACAACACTGATGACTTAGCACTAGCCAGTAGAGAAACCAAAATATACTTATGTTTCTAGTTCAGTCTAGTAGCTCCAAGTTCCTTCCAGGGGTTAATGCAATCTGGGGAACACTTGGCCCTGTGCTGTTTATAAATCCTCACTTCAGCAGGCCACTCCCACAGCCCACTCAACAGGGCAATTAGTCTAGCTCAGGCCGAAACTAACTCTCACAATAACCTTGAATAACAAAGCAGTTTCACCACAACACTGATGACTTAGCACTAGCCAGTAGAGAAACCAAAATATACTTATGTTTCTAGTTCAGTCTAGTAGCTCCAAGTTCCTTCCAGGGGTTAATGCAATCTGGGGAACACTTGGCCCTGTGCTGTTTATAAATCCTCACTTCAGCAGGCCACTCCCACAGCCCACTCAACAGGGCAATTAGTCTAGCTCAGGCCGAAACTAACTCTCACAATAACCTTGAATAACAAAGCAGTTTCACCACAACACTGATGACTTAGCACTAGCCAGTAGAGAAACCAAAATATACTTATGTTTCTAGTTCAGTCTAGTAGCTCCAAGTTCCTTCCAGGGGTTAATGCAATCTGGGGAACACTTGGCCCTGTGCTGTTTATAAATCCTCACTTCAGCAGGCCACTCCCACAGCCCACTCAACAGGGCAATTAGTCTAGCTCAGGCCGAAACTAACTCTCACAATAACCTTGAATAACAAAGCAGTTTCACCACAACACTGATGACTTAGCACTAGCCAGTAGAGAAACCAAAATATACTTATGTTTCTAGTTCAGTCTAGTAGCTCCAAGTTCCTTCCAGGGGTTAATGCAATCTGGGGAACACTTGGCCCTGTGCTGTTTATAAATCCTCACTTCAGCAGGCCACTCCCACAGCCCACTCAACAGGGCAATTAGTCTAGCTCAGGCCGAAACTAACTCTCACAATAACCTTGAATAACAAAGCAGTTTCACCACAACACTGATGACTTAGCACTAGCCAGTAGAGAAACCAAAATATACTTATGTTTCTAGTTCAGTCTAGTAGCTCCAAGTTCCTTCCAGGGGTTAATGCAATCTGGGGAACACTTGGCCCTGTGCTGTTTATAAATCCTCACTTCAGCAGGCCACTCCCACAGCCCACTCAACAGGGCAATTAGTCTAGCTCAGGCCGAAACTAACTCTCACAATAACCTTGAATAACAAAGCAGTTTCACCACAACACTGATGACTTAGCACTAGCCAGTAGAGAAACCAAAATATACTTATGTTTCTAGTTCAGTCTAGTAGCTCCAAGTTCCTTCCAGGGGTTAATGCAATCTGATAGTAGCATAGTTGGGATGGACAGTAGCTAGCACATTGGATTGATAGTAGCATAGTTGGGATGGATGGACAGTAGCTAGCACATTGGATTGATAGTAGCATAGTTGGGATGGACAGTAGCTAGCACATTGGTTTGATAGTAGCATAGTGGGATGGATGGACAGTAGCTAGCACATTGGATTGATAGTAGCATAGTTGGGATGGATGGACAGTAGCTAGCACATTGGATTGATAGTAGCATAGTTGGGATGGACAGTAGCTAGCACATTGGATTGAAAGTAGCATAGTTAAGATGGACAGTAGCTAGCACATTGGATTGATAGTAGCATAGTTGGGATGGAGAGTAGCTAGCACATTGGATTGATAGTAGCATAGTTGGGATGGACAGTAGCTAGCACATTGGATTGATAGTAGCATAGTTGGGATGGACAGTAGCTAGCACATTGGATTGATAGTAGCATAGTTGGGATGGACAGTAGCTAACACATTGGTTTGATAGTAGCATAGTTGGGATGGACAGTAGCTAGCACATTGGTTTGATAGTAGCATAGTTGGGATGGATGGACAGTAGCTAGCACATTGGATTGATAGTAGCATAGTTGGGATGGACAGTAGCTAGCACATTGGATTGATAGTAGCATAGTTGGGATGGACAGTAGCTAACACATTGGATTGATAGTAGCATAGTTGGGATGGACAGTAGCTAACACATTGGATTGATAGTAGCATAGTTGGGATGGACAGTAGCTAGCACATTGGATTGATAGTAGCATAGTTGGGATGGATGGACAGTAGCTAGCACATTGGATTGATAGTAGCATAGTTGGGATGGACAGTAGCTAGCACATTGGTTTGATAGTAGCATAGTTGGGATGGATGGACAGTAGCTAGCACATTGGATTGATAGTAGCATAGTTGGGATGGACAGTAGCTAGCACATTGGATTGATAGTAGCATAGTTGGGATGGACAGTAGCTAGCACATTGGATTGATAGTAGCATAGTTGGGATGGATGGACAGTAGCTAGCACATTGGATTGATAGTAGCATAGTTGGGATGGACAGTAGCTAACACATTGGTTTGATAGTAGCATAGTTGGGATGGATGGACAGTAGCTAGCACATTGGATTGATAGTAGCATAGTTGGGATGGACAGTAGCTAGCACATTGGATTGATAGTAGCATAGTTGGGATGGACAGTAGCTAGCACATTGGATTGATAGTAGCATAGTTGGGATGGATGGACAGTAGCTAGCACATTGGATTGATAGTAGCATAGTTGGGATGGACAGTAGCTAACACATTGGTTTGATAGTAGCATAGTTGGGATGGATGGACAGTAGCTAACACATTGGTTTGATAGTAGCATAGTTGGGATGGATGGACAGTAGCTAGCACATTGGATTGATAGTAGCATAGTTGGGATGGATGGACAGTAGCTAGCACATTGGATTGATAGTAGCATAGTTGGGATGGATGGACAGTAGCTAACACATTGGTTTGATAGTAGCATAGTTGGGATGGACAGTAGCTAGCACATTGGATTGATAGTAGCATAGTTGGGATGGACAGTAGCTAGCACATTGGTTTGATAGTAGCATAGTTGGGATGGATGGACAGTAGCTAGCACATTGGATTGATAGTAGCATAGTTGGGATGGATGGACAGTAGCTAGCACATTGGATTGATAGTAGCATAGTTGGGATGGACAGTAGCTAGCACATTGGATTGATAGTAGCATAGTTGGGATGGATGGACAGTAGCTAGCACATTGGATTGATAGTAGCATAGTTGGGATGGACAGTAGCTAGCACATTGGATTGATAGTAGCATAGTTGGGATGGACAGTAGCTAACACATTGGATTGATAGTAGCATAGTTGGGATGGACAGTAGCTAGCACATTGGATTGATAGTAGCATAGTTGGGATGGACAGTAGCTAGCACATTGGATTGATAGTAGCATAGTTGGGATGGATGGACAGTAGCTAGCACATTGGATTGATAGTAGCATAGTTGGGATGGACAGTAGCTAGCACATTGGATTGATAGTAGCATAGTTGGGATGGATGGACAGTAGCTAGCACATTGGATTGATAGTAGCATAGTTGGGATGGACAGTAGCTAGCACATTGGATTGATAGTAGCATAGTTGGGATGGACAGTAGCTAGCACATTGGATTGATAGTAGCATAGTTGGGATGGATGGACAGTAGCTAGCACATTGGATTGATAGTAGCATAGTTGGGATGGACAGTAGCTAGCACATTGGTTTGATAGTAGCATAGTTGGGATGGATGGACAGTAGCTAGCACATTGGATTGATAGTAGCATAGTTGGGATGGACAGTAGCTAGCACATTGGATTGATAGTAGCATAGTTGGGATGGACAGTAGCTAGCACATTGGATTGATAGTAGCATAGTTGGGATGGACAGTAGCTAGCACATTGGATTGATAGTAGCATAGTTGGGATGGACAGTAGCTAGCACATTGGATTGATAGTAGCATAGTTGGGATGGACAGTAGCTAGCACATTGGATTGATAGTAGCATAGTTGGGATGGACAGTAGCTAACACATTGGATTGATAGTAGCATAGTTGGGATGGACAGTAGCTAACACATTGGATTGATAGTAGCATAGTTGGGATGGACAGTAGCTAGCACATTGGATTGATAGTAGCATAGTTGGGATGGACAGTAGCTAGCACATTGGATTGATAGTAGCATAGTTGGGATGGACAGTAGCTAGCACATTGGATTGATAGTAGCATAGTTGGGATGGACAGTAGCTAGCACATTGGATTGATAGTAGCATAGTTGGGATGGATGGACAGTAGCTAGCACATTGGATTGATAGTAGCATAGTTGGGATGGACAGTAGCTAGCACATTGGTTTGATAGTAGCATAGTTGGGATGGATGGACAGTAGCTAGCACATTGGATTGATAGTAGCATAGTTGGGATGGACAGTAGCTAGCACATTGGATTGATAGTAGCATAGTTGGGATGGACAGTAGCTAGCACATTGGATTGATAGTAGCATAGTTGGGATGGACAGTAGCTAGCACATTGGATTGATAGTAGCATAGTTGGGATGGATGGACAGTAGCTAGCACATTGGATTGATAGTAGCATAGTTGGGATGGACAGTAGCTAGCACATTGGTTTGATAGTAGCATAGTTGGGATGGATGGACAGTAGCTAGCACATTGGATTGATAGTAGCATAGTTGGGATGGACAGTAGCTAGCACATTGGATTGATAGTAGCATAGTTGGGATGGACAGTAGCTAGCACATTGGATTGATAGTAGCATAGTTGGGATGGACAGTAGCTAGCACATTGGATTGATAGTAGCATAGTTGGGATGGACAGTAGCTAGCACATTGGATTGATAGTAGCATAGTTGGGATGGACAGTAGCTAGCACATTGGATTGATAGTAGCATAGTTGGGATGGACAGTAGCTAACACATTGGATTGATAGTAGCATAGTTGGGATGGACAGTAGCTAACACATTGGATTGATAGTAGCATAGTTGGGATGGACAGTAGCTAGCACATTGGATTGATAGTAGCATAGTTGGGATGGACAGTAGCTAGCACATTGGATTGATAGTAGCATAGTTAAGATGGACAGTAGCTAGCACATTGGATTGATAGTAGCATAGTTGGGATGGACAGTAGCTAGCACATTGGATTGATAGTAGCATAGTTGGGATGGATGGACAGTAGCTAGCACATTGGATTGATAGTAGCATAGTTGGGATGGACAGTAGCTAGCACATTGGTTTGATAGTAGCATAGTTGGGATGGATGGACAGTAGCTAGCACATTGGATTGATAGTAGCATAGTTGGGATGGACAGTAGCTAGCACATTGGATTGATAGTAGCATAGTTGGGATGGACAGTAGCTAGCACATTGGATTGATAGTAGCATAGTTGGGATGGACAGTAGCTAGCACATTGGATTGATAGTAGCATAGTTGGGATGGACAGTAGCTAGCACATTGGATTGATAGTAGCATAGTTGGGATGGACAGTAGCTAGCACATTGGATTGATAGTAGCATAGTTGGGATGGACAGTAGCTAGCACATTGGATTGATAGTAGCATAGTTGGGATGGATGGACAGTAGCTAGCACATTGGATTGATAGTAGCATAGTTGGGATGGACAGTAGCTAACACATTGGTTTGATAGTAGCATAGTTGGGATGGATGGACAGTAGCTAGCACATTGGATTGATAGTAGCATAGTTGGGATGGACAGTAGCTAGCACATTGGATTGATAGTAGCATAGTTGGGATGGATGGACAGTAGCTAGCACATTGGATTGATAGTAGCATAGTTGGGATGGACAGTAGCTAGCACATTGGTTTGATAGTAGCATAGTTGGGATGGATGGACAGTAGCTAGCACATTGGATTGATAGTAGCATAGTTGGGATGGACAGTAGCTAGCACATTGGATTGATAGTAGCATAGTTGGGATGGACAGTAGCTAGCACATTGGATTGATAGTAGCATAGTTGGGATGGATGGACAGTAGCTAGCACATTGGATTGATAGTAGCATAGTTGGGATGGATGGACAGTAGCTAGCACATTGGATTGATAGTAGCATAGTTGGGATGGACAGTAGCTAACACATTGGTTTGATAGTAGCATAGTTGGGATGGATGGACAGTAGCTAGCACATTGGATTGATAGTTGCATAGTTGGGATGGACAGTAGCTAGCACATTGGATTGATAGTAGCATAGTTGGGATGGACAGTAGCTAGCACATTGGATTGATAGTAGCATAGTTGGGATGGACAGTAGCTAACACATTGGATTGATAGTAGCATAGTTGGGATGGACAGTAGCTAACACATTGGATTGATAGTAGCATAGTTGGGATGGACAGTAGCTAGCACATTGGATTGATAGTAGCATAGTTGGGATGGACAGTAGCTAGCACATTGGATTGATAGTAGCATAGTTGGGATGGATGGACAGTAGCTAGCACATTGGATTGATAGTAGCATAGTTGGGATGGACAGTAGCTAGCACATTGGTTTGATAGTAGCATAGTTGGGATGGATGGACAGTAGCTAGCACATTGGATTGATAGTAGCATAGTTGGGATGGACAGTAGCTAGCACATTGGATTGATAGTAGCATAGTTGGGATGGACAGTAGCTAGCACATTGGATTGATAGTAGCATAGTTGGGATGGACAGTAGCTAGCACATTGGATTGATAGTAGCATAGTTGGGATGGACAGTAGCTAACACATTGGTTTGATAGTAGCATAGTTGGGATGGACAGTAGCTAGCACATTGGTTTGATAGTAGCATAGTTGGGATGGATGGACAGTAGCTAGCACATTGGATTGATAGTAGCATAGTTGGGATGGACAGTAGCTAGCACATTGGATTGATAGTAGCATAGTAGGGATGGACAGTAGCTAGCACATTGGATTGATAGTAGCATAGTTGGGATGGACAGTAGCTAGCACATTGGATTGATAGTAGCATAGTTGGGATGGACAGTAGCTAGCACATTGGATTGATAGTAGCATAGTTGGGATGGACAGTAGCTAACACATTGGTTTGATAGTAGCATAGTTGGGATGGACAGTAGCTAGCACATTGGTTTGATAGTAGCATAGTTGGGATGGATGGACAGTAGCTAGCACATTGGATTGATAGTAGCATAGTTGGGATGGACAGTAGCTAGCACATTGGATTGATAGTAGCATAGTTGGGATGGACAGTAGCTAGCACATTGGATTGATAGTAGCATAGTTGGGATGGATGGACAGTAGCTAGCACATTGGATTGATAGTAGCATAGTTGGGATGGATGGACAGTAGCTAGCACATTGGATTGATAGTAGCATAGTTGGGATGGACAGTAGCTAACACATTGGATTGATAGTAGCATAGTTGGGATGGACAGTAGCTAGCACATTGGATTGATAGTAGCATAGTTGGGATGGATGGACAGTAGCTAGCACATTGGATTGATAGTAGCATAGTTGGGATGGATGGACAGTAGCTAGCACATTGGATTGATAGTAGCATAGTTGGGATGGACAGTAGCTAGCACATTGGATTGATAGTAGCATAGTTGGGATGGATGGACAGTAGCTAGCACATTGGATTGATAGTAGCATAGTTGGGATGGATGGACAGTAGCTAGCACATTGGATTGATAGTAGCATAGTTGGGATGGACAGTAGCTAGCACATTGGATTGATAGTAGCATAGTTGGGATGGATGGACAGTAGCTAGCACATTGGATTGATAGTAGCATAGTTGGGATGGACAGTAGCTAGCACATTGGTTTGATAGTAGCATAGTTGGGATGGATGGACAGTAGCTAGCACATTGGATTGATAGTAGCATAGTTGGGATGGACAGTAGCTAGCACATTGGATTGATAGTAGCATAGTTGGGATGGACAGTAGCTAGCACATTGGATTGATAGTAGCATAGTTGGGATGGACAGTAGCTAGCACATTGGATTGATAGTAGCATAGTTGGGATGGACAGTAGCTAGCACATTGGATTGATAGTAGCATAGTTGGGATGGACAGTAGCTAGCACATTGGATTGATAGTAGCATAGTTGGGATGGACAGTAGCTAACACATTGGATTGATAGTAGCATAGTTGGGATGGACAGTAGCTAGCACATTGGATTGATAGTAGCATAGTTGGGATGGACAGTAGCTAGCACATTGGATTGATAGTAGCATAGTTGGGATGGACAGTAGCTAGCACATTGGATTGATAGTAGCATAGTTGGGATGGATGGACAGTAGCTAGCACATTGGATTGATAGTAGCATAGTTGGGATGGATGGACAGTAGCTAACACATTGGTTTGATAGTAGCATAGTTGGGATGGATGGACAGTAGCTAGCACATTGGATTGATAGTAGCATAGTTGGGATGGATGGACAGTAGCTAGCACATTGGATTGATAGTAGCATAGTTGGGATGGACAGTAGCTAACACATTGGTTTGATAGTAGCATAGTTGGGATGGATGGACAGTAGCTAACACATTGGTTTGATAGTAGCATAGTTGGGATGGATGGACAGTAGCTAACACATTGGATTGATAGTATCATAGTTGGGATGGACAGTAGCTAGCACATTGGATTGATAGTAGCATAGTTGGGATGGACAGTAGCTAGCACATTGGATTGATAGTAGCATAGTTGGGATGGACAGTAGCTAACACATTGGTTTGATAGTAGCATAGTTGGGATGGATGGACAGTAGCTAACACATTGGTTTGATAGTAGCATAGTTGGGATGGATGGACAGTAGCGAACACATTGGATTGATAGTAGCATAGTTGGGATGGACAGTAGCTAACACATTGGTTTGATAGTAGCATAGCTGGGATGGATGGACAGTAGCTAACACATTGGATTGATAGTAGCATAGTTGGGATGGACAGTAGCTAACACATTGGTTTGATAGTAGCATAGTTGGGATGGATGGACAGTAGCTAACACATTGGTTTGATAGTAGCATAGTTGGGATGGATGGACAGTAGCTAACACATTGGATTGATAGTAGCATAGTTGGGATGGACAGTAGCTAGCACATTGGATTGATAGTAGCATAGTTGGGATGGACAGTAGCTAGCACATTGGATTGATAGTAGCATAGTTGGGATGGACAGTAGCTAACACATTGGTTTGATAGTAGCATAGTTGGGATGGATGGACAGTAGCTAACACATTGGTTTGATAGTAGCATAGTTGGGATGGATGGACAGTAGCTAGCACATTGGATTGATAGTAGCATAGTTGGGATGGACAGTAGCTAGCACATTGGATTGATAGTAGCATAGTTGGGATGGACAGTAGCTAACACATTGGTTTGATAGTAGCATAGTTGGGATGGATGGACAGTAGCTAACACATTGGTTTGATAGTAGCATAGTTGGGATGGATGGACAGTAGCTAACACATTGGATTGATAGTAGCATAGTTGGGATGGACAGTAGCAAGCACATTGGTTTGATAGTAGCATAGTTGGGATGGACAGTAGCTAACACATTGGTTTGATAGTAGCATAGTTGGGATGGATGGACAGTAGCTAACACATTGGTTTGATAGTAGCATAGTTGGGATGGATGGACAGTAGCTAGCACATTGGATTGATAGTAGCATAGTTGGGATGGATGGACAGTAGCTAGCACATTGGATTGATAGTAGCATAGTTGGGATGGATGGACAGTAGCTAACACATTGGTTTGATAGTAGCATAGTTGGGATGGACAGTAGCTAGCACATTGGATTGATAGTAGCATAGTTGGGATGGACAGTAGCTAACACATTGGTTTGATAGTAGCATAGTTGGGATGGATGGACAGTAGCTAACACATTGGATTGATAGTAGCATAGTTGGGATGGACAGTAGCTAACACATTGGTTTGATAGTAGCATAGTTGGGATGGATGGACAGTAGCTAACACATTGGATTGATAGTAGCATAGTTGGGATGGACAGTAGCTAGCACATTGGATTGATAGTAGCATAGTTGGGATGGATGGACAGTAGCTAGCACATTGGATTGATAGTAGCATAGTTGGGATGGACAGTAGCTAGCACATTGGATTGATAGTAGCATAGTTGGGATGGACAGTAGCTAGCACATTGGATTGATAGTAGCATAGTTGGGATGGACAGTAGCTAACACATTGGATTGATAGTAGCATAGTTGGGATGGACAGTAGCTAGCACATTGGATTGATAGTAGCATAGTTGGGATGGACAGTAGCTAGCACATTGGATTGATAGTAGCATAGTTGGGATGGACAGTAGCTAGCACATTGGATTGATAGTAGCATAGTTGGGATGGACAGTAGCTAACACATTGGATTGATAGTAGCATAGTTGGGATGGACAGTAGCTAACACATTGGATTGATAGTAGCATAGTTGGGATGGACAGTAGCTAGCACATTGGATTGATAGTAGCATAGTTGGGATGGACAGTAGCTAACACATTGGATTGATAGTAGCATAGTTGGGATGGACAGTAGCTAGCACATTGGATTGATAGTAGCATAGTTGGGATGGACAGTAGCTAGCACATTGGATTGATAGTAGCATAGTTGGGATGGACAGTAGCTAGCACATTGGATTGATAGTAGCATAGTTGGGATGGACAGTAGCTAACACATTGGATTGATAGTAGCATAGTTGGGATGGACAGTAGCTAGCACATTGGATTGATAGTAGCATAGTTGGGATGGACAGTAGCTAGCACATTGGATTGATAGTAGCATAGTTGGGATGGACAGTAGCTAACACATTGGATTGATAGTAGCATAGTTGGGATGGACAGTAGCTAGCACATTGGTTTGATAGTAGCATAGTTGGGATGGACAGTAGCTAACACATTGGTTTGATAGTAGCATAGTTGGGATGGATGGACAGTAGCTAACACATTGGTTTGATAGTAGCATAGTTGGGATGGATGGACAGTAGCTAGCACATTGGATTGATAGTAGCATAGTTGGGATGGATGGACAGTAGCTAGCACATTGGATTGATAGTAGCATAGTTGGGATGGACAGTAGCTAGCACATTGGATTGATAGTAGCATAGTTGGGATGGACAGTAGCTAACACATTGGATTGATAGTAGCATAGTTGGGATGGACAGTAGCTAGCACATTGGATTGATAGTAGCATAGTTGGGATGGACAGTAGCTAGCACATTGGATTGATAGTAGCATAGTTGGGATGGACAGTAGCTAACACATTGGTTTGATAGTAGCATAGTTGGGATGGATGGACAGTAGCTAACACATTGGTTTGATAGTAGCATAGTTGGGATGGATGGACAGTAGCTAGCACATTGGATTGATAGTAGCATAGTTGGGATGGATGGACAGTAGCTAACACATTGGATTGATAGTAGCATAGTTGGGATGGACAGTAGCTAGCACATTGGATTGATAGTAGCATAGTTGGGATGGACAGTAGCTAGCACATTGGATTGATAGTAGCATAGTTGGGATGGACAGTAGCTAACACATTGGTTTGATAGTAGCATAGTTGGGATGGATGGACAGTAGCTAACACATTGGTTTGATAGTAGCATAGTTGGGATGGATGGACAGTAGCTAGCACATTGGATTGATAGTAGCATAGTTGGGATGGATGGACAGTAGCTAACACATTGGTTTGATAGTAGCATAGTTGGGATGGACAGTAGCTAGCACATTGGATTGATAGTAGCATAGTTGGGATGGACAGTAGCTAACACATTGGTTTGATAGTAGCATAGTTGGGATGGATGGACAGTAGCTAGCACATTGGATTGATAGTAGCATAGTTGGGATGGATGGACAGTAGCTAGCACATTGGATTGATAGTAGCATAGTTGGGATGGACAGTAGCTAACACATTGGTTTGATAGTAGCATAGTTGGGATGCATGGACAGTAGCTAACACATTGGTTTGATAGTAGCATAGTTGGGATGGATGGACAGTAGCTAACACATTGGATTGATAGTATCATAGTTGGGATGGACAGTAGCTAGCACATTGGATTGATAGTAGCATAGTTGGGATGGACAGTAGCTAACACATTGGTTTGATAGTAGCATAGTTGGGATGGACAGTAGCTAGCACATTGGATTGATAGTAGCATAGTTGGGATGGACAGTAGCTAACACATTGGTTTGATAGTAGCATAGTTGGGATGGATGGACAGTAGCTAGCACATTGGATTGATAGTAGCATAGTTGGGATGGATGGACAGTAGCTAGCACATTGGATTGATAGTAGCATAGTTGGGATGGACAGTAGCTAACACATTGGTTTGATAGTAGCATAGTTGGGATGGATGGACAGTAGCTAACACATTGGTTTGATAGTAGCATAGTTGGGATGGATGGACAGTAGCTAACACATTGGATTGATAGTATCATAGTTGGGATGGACAGTAGCTAGGACATTGGATTGATAGTAGCATAGTTGGGATGGACAGTAGCTAGCACATTGGATTGATAGTAGCATAGTTGGGATGGACAGTAGCTAACACATTGGTTTGATAGTAGCATAGTTGGGATGGATGGACAGTAGCTAACACATTGGTTTGATAGTAGCATAGTTGGGATGGATGGACAGTAGCGAACACATTGGATTGATAGTAGCATAGTTGGGATGGACAGTAGCTAACACATTGGTTTGATAGTAGCATAGTTGGGATGGATGGACAGTAGCTAGCACATTGGATTGATAGTAGCATAGTTGGGATGGACAGTAGCTAGCACATTGGTTTGATAGTAGCATAGTTGGGATGGATGGACAGTAGCTAGCACATTGGATTGATAGTAGCATAGTTGGGATGGACAGTAGCTAGCACATTGGATTGATAGTAGCATAGTTGGGATGGACAGTAGCTAGCACATTGGATTGATAGTAGCATAGTTGGGATGGATGGACAGTAGCTAGCACATTGGATTGATAGTAGCATAGTTGGGATGGATGGACAGTAGCTAGCACATTGGATTGATAGTAGCATAGTTGGGATGGACAGTAGCTAACACATTGGTTTGATAGTAGCATAGTTGGGATGGATGGACAGTAGCTAGCACATTGGATTGATAGTTGCATAGTTGGGATGGACAGTAGCTAGCACATTGGATTGATAGTAGCATAGTTGGGATGGACAGTAGCTAGCACATTGGATTGATAGTAGCATAGTTGGGATGGACAGTAGCTAACACATTGGATTGATAGTAGCATAGTTGGGATGGACAGTAGCTAACACATTGGATTGATAGTAGCATAGTTGGGATGGACAGTAGCTAGCACATTGGATTGATAGTAGCATAGTTGGGATGGACAGTAGCTAGCACATTGGATTGATAGTAGCATAGTTGGGATGGATGGACAGTAGCTAGCACATTGGATTGATAGTAGCATAGTTGGGATGGACAGTAGCTAGCACATTGGTTTGATAGTAGCATAGTTGGGATGGATGGACAGTAGCTAGCACATTGGATTGATAGTAGCATAGTTGGGATGGACAGTAGCTAGCACATTGGATTGATAGTAGCATAGTTGGGATGGACAGTAGCTAGCACATTGGATTGATAGTAGCATAGTTGGGATGGACAGTAGCTAGCACATTGGATTGATAGTAGCATAGTTGGGATGGACAGTAGCTAACACATTGGTTTGATAGTAGCATAGTTGGGATGGACAGTAGCTAGCACATTGGTTTGATAGTAGCATAGTTGGGATGGATGGACAGTAGCTAGCACATTGGATTGATAGTAGCATAGTTGGGATGGACAGTAGCTAGCACATTGGATTGATAGTAGCATAGTAGGGATGGACAGTAGCTAGCACATTGGATTGATAGTAGCATAGTTGGGATGGACAGTAGCTAGCACATTGGATTGATAGTAGCATAGTTGGGATGGACAGTAGCTAGCACATTGGATTGATAGTAGCATAGTTGGGATGGACAGTAGCTAACACATTGGTTTGATAGTAGCATAGTTGGGATGGACAGTAGCTAGCACATTGGTTTGATAGTAGCATAGTTGGGATGGATGGACAGTAGCTAGCACATTGGATTGATAGTAGCATAGTTGGGATGGACAGTAGCTAGCACATTGGATTGATAGTAGCATAGTTGGGATGGACAGTAGCTAGCACATTGGATTGATAGTAGCATAGTTGGGATGGATGGACAGTAGCTAGCACATTGGATTGATAGTAGCATAGTTGGGATGGATGGACAGTAGCTAGCACATTGGATTGATAGTAGCATAGTTGGGATGGACAGTAGCTAACACATTGGATTGATAGTAGCATAGTTGGGATGGACAGTAGCTAGCACATTGGATTGATAGTAGCATAGTTGGGATGGATGGACAGTAGCTAGCACATTGGATTGATAGTAGCATAGTTGGGATGGACAGTAGCTAGCACATTGGATTGATAGTAGCATAGTTGGGATGGACAGTAGCTAGCACATTGGATTGATAGTAGCATAGTTGGGATGGATGGACAGTAGCTAGCACATTGGATTGATAGTAGCATAGTTGGGATGGATGGACAGTAGCTAGCACATTGGATTGATAGTAGCATAGTTGGGATGGACAGTAGCTAGCACATTGGATTGATAGTAGCATAGTTGGGATGGATGGACAGTAGCTAGCACATTGGATTGATAGTAGCATAGTTGGGATGGACAGTAGCTAGCACATTGGTTTGATAGTAGCATAGTTGGGATGGATGGACAGTAGCTAGCACATTGGATTGATAGTAGCATAGTTGGGATGGACAGTAGCTAGCACATTGGATTGATAGTAGCATAGTTGGGATGGACAGTAGCTAGCACATTGGATTGATAGTAGCATAGTTGGGATGGACAGTAGCTAGCACATTGGATTGATAGTAGCATAGTTGGGATGGACAGTAGCTAGCACATTGGATTGATAGTAGCATAGTTGGGATGGACAGTAGCTAGCACATTGGATTGTTAGTAGCATAGTTGGGATGGACAGTAGCTAACACATTGGATTGATAGTAGCATAGTTGGGATGGACAGTAGCTAGCACATTGGATTGATAGTAGCATAGTTGGGATGGACAGTAGCTAGCACATTGGATTGATAGTAGCATAGTTGGGATGGACAGTAGCTAGCACATTGGATTGATAGTAGCATAGTTGGGATGGATGGACAGTAGCTAGCACATTGGATTGATAGTAGCATAGTTGGGATGGATGGACAGTAGCTAACACATTGGTTTGATAGTAGCATAGTTGGGATGGATGGACAGTAGCTAGCACATTGGATTGATAGTAGCATAGTTGGGATGGATGGACAGTAGCTAGCACATTGGATTGATAGTAGCATAGTTGGGATGGACAGTAGCTAACACATTGGTTTGATAGTAGCATAGTTGGGATGGATGGACAGTAGCTAACACATTGGTTTGATAGTAGCATAGTTGGGATGGATGGACAGTAGCTAACACATTGGATTGATAGTATCATAGTTGGGATGGACAGTAGCTAGCACATTGGATTGATAGTAGCATAGTTGGGATGGACAGTAGCTAGCACATTGGATTGATAGTAGCATAGTTGGGATGGACAGTAGCTAACACATTGGTTTGATAGTAGCATAGTTGGGATGGATGGACAGTAGCTAACACATTGGTTTGATAGTAGCATAGTTGGGATGGATGGACAGTAGCGAACACATTGGATTGATAGTAGCATAGTTGGGATGGACAGTAGCTAACACATTGGTTTGATAGTAGCATAGCTGGGATGGATGGACAGTAGCTAACACATTGGATTGATAGTAGCATAGTTGGGATGGACAGTAGCTAACACATTGGTTTGATAGTAGCATAGTTGGGATGGATGGACAGTAGCTAACACATTGGTTTGATAGTAGCATAGTTGGGATGGATGGACAGTAGCTAACACATTGGATTGATAGTAGCATAGTTGGGATGGACAGTAGCTAGCACATTGGATTGATAGTAGCATAGTTGGGATGGACAGTAGCTAGCACATTGGATTGATAGTAGCATAGTTGGGATGGACAGTAGCTAACACATTGGTTTGATAGTAGCATAGTTGGGATGGATGGACAGTAGCTAACACATTGGTTTGATAGTAGCATAGTTGGGATGGATGGACAGTAGCTAGCACATTGGATTGATAGTAGCATAGTTGGGATGGACAGTAGCTAGCACATTGGATTGATAGTAGCATAGTTGGGATGGACAGTAGCTAACACATTGGTTTGATAGTAGCATAGTTGGGATGGATGGACAGTAGCTAACACATTGGTTTGATAGTAGCATAGTTGGGATGGATGGACAGTAGCTAACACATTGGATTGATAGTAGCATAGTTGGGATGGACAGTAGCAAGCACATTGGTTTGATAGTAGCATAGTTGGGATGGACAGTAGCTAACACATTGGTTTGATAGTAGCATAGTTGGGATGGATGGACAGTAGCTAACACATTGGTTTGATAGTAGCATAGTTGGGATGGATGGACAGTAGCTAGCACATTGGATTGATAGTAGCATAGTTGGGATGGATGGACAGTAGCTAGCACATTGGATTGATAGTAGCATAGTTGGGATGGATGGACAGTAGCTAACACATTGGTTTGATAGTAGCATAGTTGGGATGGACAGTAGCTAGCACATTGGATTGATAGTAGCATAGTTGGGATGGACAGTAGCTAACACATTGGTTTGATAGTAGCATAGTTGGGATGGATGGACAGTAGCTAACACATTGGATTGATAGTAGCATAGTTGGGATGGACAGTAGCTAACACATTGGTTTGATAGTAGCATAGTTGGGATGGATGGACAGTAGCTAACACATTGGATTGATAGTAGCATAGTTGGGATGGACAGTAGCTAGCACATTGGATTGATAGTAGCATAGTTGGGATGGATGGACAGTAGCTAGCACATTGGATTGATAGTAGCATAGTTGGGATGGACAGTAGCTAGCACATTGGATTGATAGTAGCATAGTTGGGATGGACAGTAGCTAGCACATTGGATTGATAGTAGCATAGTTGGGATGGACAGTAGCTAACACATTGGATTGATAGTAGCATAGTTGGGATGGACAGTAGCTAGCACATTGGATTGATAGTAGCATAGTTGGGATGGACAGTAGCTAGCACATTGGATTGATAGTAGCATAGTTGGGATGGACAGTAGCTAGCACATTGGATTGATAGTAGCATAGTTGGGATGGACAGTAGCTAACACATTGGATTGATAGTAGCATAGTTGGGATGGACAGTAGCTAACACATTGGATTGATAGTAGCATAGTTGGGATGGACAGTAGCTAGCACATTGGATTGATAGTAGCATAGTTGGGATGGACAGTAGCCAACACATTGGATTGATAGTAGCATAGTTGGGATGGACAGTAGCTAGCACATTGGATTGATAGTAGCATAGTTGGGATGGACAGTAGCTAGCACATTGGATTGATAGTAGCATAGTTGGGATGGACAGTAGCTAGCACATTGGATTGATAGTAGCATAGTTGGGATGGACAGTAGCTAACACATTGGATTGATAGTAGCATAGTTGGGATGGACAGTAGCTAGCACATTGGATTGATAGTAGCATAGTTGGGATGGACAGTAGCTAGCACATTGGATTGATAGTAGCATAGTTGGGATGGACAGTAGCTAACACATTGGATTGATAGTAGCATAGTTGGGATGGACAGTAGCTAGCACATTGGTTTGATAGTAGCATAGTTGGGATGGACAGTAGCTAACACATTGGTTTGATAGTAGCATAGTTGGGATGGATGGACAGTAGCTAACACATTGGTTTGATAGTAGCATAGTTGGGATGGATGGACAGTAGCTAGCACATTGGATTGATAGTAGCATAGTTGGGATGGACAGTAGCTAGCACATTGGATTGATAGTAGCATAGTTGGGATGGACAGTAGCTAGCACATTGGATTGATAGTAGCATAGTTGGGATGGACAGTAGCTAACACATTGGATTGATAGTAGCATAGTTGGGATGGACAGTAGCTAGCACATTGGATTGATAGTAGCATAGTTGGGATGGACAGTAGCTAGCACATTGGATTGATAGTAGCATAGTTGGGATGGACAGTAGCTAACACATTGGTTTGATAGTAGCATAGTTGGGATGGATGGACAGTAGCTAACACATTGGTTTGATAGTAGCATAGTTGGGATGGATGGACAGTAGCTAGCACATTGGATTGATAGTAGCATAGTTGGGATGGATGGACAGTAGCTAACACATTGGATTGATAGTAGCATAGTTGGGATGGACAGTAGCTAGCACATTGGATTGATAGTAGCATAGTTGGGATGGACAGTAGCTAGCACATTGGATTGATAGTAGCATAGTTGGGATGGACAGTAGCTAACACATTGGTTTGATAGTAGCATAGTTGGGATGGATGGACAGTAGCTAACACATTGGTTTGATAGTAGCATAGTTGGGATGGATGGACAGTAGCTAGCACATTGGATTGATAGTAGCATAGTTGGGATGGATGGACAGTAGCTAACACATTGGTTTGATAGTAGCATAGTTGGGATGGACAGTAGCTAGCACATTGGATTGATAGTAGCATAGTTGGGATGGACAGTAGCTAACACATTGGTTTGATAGTAGCATAGTTGGGATGGATGGACAGTAGCTAGCACATTGGATTGATAGTAGCATAGTTGGGATGGATGGACAGTAGCTAGCACATTGGATTGATAGTAGCATAGTTGGGATGGACAGTAGCTAACACATTGGTTTGATAGTAGCATAGTTGGGATGCATGGACAGTAGCTAACACATTGGTTTGATAGTAGCATAGTTGGGATGGATGGACAGTAGCTAACACATTGGATTGATAGTATCATAGTTGGGATGGACAGTAGCTAGCACATTGGATTGATAGTAGCATAGTTGGGATGGACAGTAGCTAACACATTGGTTTGATAGTAGCATAGTTGGGATGGACAGTAGCTAGCACATTGGATTGATAGTAGCATAGTTGGGATGGACAGTAGCTAACACATTGGTTTGATAGTAGCATAGTTGGGATGGATGGACAGTAGCTAGCACATTGGATTGATAGTAGCATAGTTGGGATGGATGGACAGTAGCTAGCACATTGGATTGATAGTAGCATAGTTGGGATGGACAGTAGCTAACACATTGGTTTGATAGTAGCATAGTTGGGATGGATGGACAGTAGCTAACACATTGGTTTGATAGTAGCATAGTTGGGATGGATGGACAGTAGCTAACACATTGGATTGATAGTATCATAGTTGGGATGGACAGTAGCTAGGACATTGGATTGATAGTAGCATAGTTGGGATGGACAGTAGCTAGCACATTGGATTGATAGTAGCATAGTTGGGATGGACAGTAGCTAACACATTGGTTTGATAGTAGCATAGTTGGGATGGATGGACAGTAGCTAACACATTGGTTTGATAGTAGCATAGTTGGGATGGATGGACAGTAGCGAACACATTGGATTGATAGTAGCATAGTTGGGATGGACAGTAGCTAACACATTGGTTTGATAGTAGCATAGTTGGGATGGATGGACAGTAGCTAACACATTGGATTGATAGTAGCATAGTTGGGATGGACAGTAGCTAACACATTGGTTTGATAGTAGCATAGTTGGGATGGATGGACAGTAGCTAACACATTGGTTTGATAGTAGCATAGTTGGGATGGATGGACAGTAGCTAACACATTGGATTGATAGTAGCATAGTTGGGATGGACAGTAGCTAGCACATTGGATTGATAGTAGCATAGTTGGGATGGACAGTAGCTAGCACATTGGATTGATAGTAGCATAGTTGGGATGGACAGTAGCTAACATTGGTTTGATAGTAGCATAGTTGGGATGGATGGACAGTAGCTAACACATTGGTTTGATAGTAGCATAGTTGGGATGGATGGACAGTAGCTAGCACATTGGATTGATAGTAGCATAGTTGGGATGGACAGTAGCTAGCACATTGGATTGATAGTAGCATAGTTGGGATGGACAGTAGCTAACACATTGGATTGATAGTAGCATAGTTGGGATGGACAGTAGCTAGCACATTGGATTGATAGTAGCATAGTTGGGATGGACAGTAGCTAGCACATTGGATTGATAGTAGCATAGTTGGGATGGACAGTAGCTAGCACATTGGATTGATAGTAGCATAGTTGGGATGGATGGACAGTAGCTAACACATTGGTTTGATAGTAGCATAGTTGGGATGGATGGACAGTAGCTAGCACATTGGATTGATAGTAGCATAGTTGGGATGGATGGACAGTAGCTAGCACATTGGATTGATAGTAGCATAGTTGGGATGGACAGTAGCTAACACATTGGTTTGATAGTAGCAT